>NC_090268.1:109911127-110212585 GCF_040414725.1 Anabrus simplex
ATACTACGCACACGTAATGCAGACCTATGGTGTTCATCACATTGTGGAACTACTCACTGGTAATATACTAACGCACACGTAATGCAGACCTATGGTGTTCCCCACATTGTGGAACTACTCATTGTTAATATACTACGCACACGTACTGCAGATCTATGGTGTTCCTCACATTATGGAACTACTCACTGTTAATATACTGACGCACACGTAATGCAGACCTATAGTGTTCCCCACATTGTGGAACTACTCATTGGTAATATACTACGCACACGTAATGCAGACCTGCGGTGTTCCTCACATTGTGGAACTACTCATTGGTAATATACTACGCACACGTAATGCAGACCTATGGTGTTCCTCACATTGTGGAACTACTCACTGGTAATATACTAACGCACACGTAATGCAGACCTATGGTGTTCCTCACATTGTGGAACTACTCAGTGGTAACATACTACGCACACGTAATGCAGACCTATGGTGTTCCTCACATTGTGGAACTACTCATTGGTAATATACTACGCACACGTAATGCAGACCTGCAGTGTTCCTCACATTGTGGAACCACTCATTGGTAATATGCTACGCACACGTAATGCAGACCTATGGTGTTCCTCACATTGTGGAACTACTCACTGGTAATATACTAACGCAACGTAATGCAGACCTATGGTGTTCCTCACATTGTGGAACTACTCACTGGTAACATACTACGCACACGTAATGCAGACCTATGGTGTTCCTCACATTGTGGAACTACTCACTGGTAATATACTAACGCACACGTAATGCAGACCTATGGTGTTCCTCACATTGTGGAACTACTCAGTGGTAACATACTACGCACACGTAATGCAGACCTATGGTGTTCCTCACATTGTGGAACTACTCATTGGTAATATACTACGCACACGTAATGCAGACCTATGGTGTTCCCCACATTGTGGAACTACTCATTGGTAATATACTACGCACACGTAATGCAGACCTATGGTGTTCCTCACATTGTGGAACTACTCGCTGGTAATATACTACGCACACGTAATGTAGACCAATGGTGTTCCCCACATTGTGGAACTACTCATTGGTAATATACTACGCACACGTAATGCAGACCTATGGTGTTCCTCACATTGTGGAACTACTCACTGGTAATATACTAACGCACACGTAATGCAAACCTATGGTGTTCCCCACATTGTGGAACTACTCATTGGTAATATACTACGCACACGTAATGCAGACCTATGGTGTTCCTCACATTGTGGAACTACTTACTGGTAATATACTGACGCACACGTAATGCAGACCTATGGTGTTCCCCACATTGTGGAACTACTCATTGGTAATATACTACGCACACGTAATGCAGACCTGCGGTGTTCCTCACATTATGGAACTACTCATTGGTAATATACTACGCACACGTAATACAGACCTATGGTGTTCCTCACATTGTGGAACTACTCACTGGTAATATACTAACGCACACGTAATGCAGACCTATGGTGTTCCCCACATTGTGGAACTACTCATTGGTAATATACTACGCACACGTAATGCAGACCTATGGTGTTCCCCACATTGTGGAACTACTCATTGGTAATATACTACGCACACGTAATGCAGACCTGCGGTGTTCCTCACATTGTGGAACTACTCATTGGTAATATACTACGCACACGTAATGCAGACCTATGGTGTTCCTCACATTGTGGAACTACTCACTGGTAATATACTAACGCACACGTAATGCAGACCTATGGTGTTCCCCACATTGTGGAACTACTCATTGGTAATATACTACGCACACGTAATGCAGACCTATGGTGTTCCTCACATTGTGGAACTACTCACTGGTAATATACTAACGCACACGTAATGCAGACCTATGGTGTTCCCCACATTGTGGAACTACTCATTGGTAATATACTACGCACACGTAATGCAGACCTACGGTGCTCCTCACTTTGTGGTACCAGTCACTATCCCTATCACTATCCCGTGGTGCTCCTGACATAGTGGTACCAGTCACTATCCCTATCACTATCCCGTGGTGTTCCTCACATTGTGGTACCAGTCACTATCCCTATCACTATCCCGTGGTGTTCCTCACATAGTGGGAACTAATCACGGACAACGCAGACCCACGGAGTGGGTTATATAGTGGTTCTAATCACAGGCAACGCCCATGATGTCCACAATCAGATGATGAAACACCCCAGCGATTGTTAGCCTCTTTTTATCTCCTTCTGGTCTTCAACCGAATCTCGACAGAGGGCGAACCTCCGTCACAGTGGCGGAAACTATACGCCGGTACGGTAAACCCATAGTGATCCACCCAGAGACCCATGATATTCCTCTCATATTGGTACTAATCGCAAGAAAAGTCGACTCAAAATCTTCCTCGCTATATGATGCTAATAATAGGTAATATCATGGTTCGAAATTCAGCATCCCTTGATTGCCCCTTTTAGTCGCCTCTTACGACAGGCTGGGGATATCGTGAGTGTATGCTTCGCCTGCGCTCTCCACCGACAGGGGGTTCACTTTATCCTAGATTTCGTCATGAGGAAAGCACTCGTCGACAAAGGCATCGACATAAAATGCCTTGAGAAGTGTCACCTTTAAGTTCACAATTCGTAAGCGATATTGTTCTCCTAGCAGGAACGAGATAACTCAGTGAGTGGTTGCGCGGCTCAAGTCACGTAGCTGTAAGCTTGCAGTCTGGAGGCCTGAAGGTGGTTTTCCGTGGTTTCCCATTTTTCACGCCAGGTAAATTCTGGGGCTGTACATTAAACAAGGCCACGGACGCTTTCTTCCTACTTAGTCCTTTCCTATCCCGTCATCGCCATGAGACCTGTGTGTTATAAAACAAATTGTAAAAGAAACAATATTTTCAACAGATAACCACCGACATAGATAGAATGGGCAGTTTTATGGGACTACTGATCAGTACTGCATCGATTCTAATATGACAGCTCCAATTTTGAGTATCTTTTTAACATTATGAAAATTGATCCTAATAAAAATAAATCTATTAATATTTGTACCACAAGAAAATGTAATTATTACTTTCCGACTTCCAATGAAATAAAATATAAAAACAAAATAAATAAACAAATAAGTACCTAGATTATGATAATAAGTAAATGGGTGCCAGAGGTCACCATAGGATCTTCTAATTTAGAATATTAATAAAGATAATGTCCGCCCCTGTGGTGTAGTTGTTATTGTGATTAGCTGCCACCCCCGGAGGTCCGGGTTCAATTCCCGGCACTGCCACGAAATTTGAAAAGTTGTACGAGGGCTGGAACGTGGTCCACTCTGCCTCGGGATGTCAACTGAGTAGAGGTGGGTTCGATTCCCACCTCAGCTATCCTGGAAGTGGCTTTCCGTGGTTTCCTACTTCTTCTCCAGGCAAATGCCAGGTTGGTACCTAACTTAAGGCCATGTTCCCCTTCCTTCGCTCTTCCTCGTCTATCCCTTCCAATCTTCCCATCCCCCACCAAGGCCCCTGTTCAGCATAGTAGGTGATGCCGCCTGGGCCAGGTACTGGTCATTCTCCCCAGTTGTATCCCCGACCCAATGTCTCACGCTCCAGGTCACTGCCTTTGAGGCGATAGAGGTGGGATCCCTCGCTGAGTCCGAGGGAAAAAACAACCCTGGAGGGTAAACAGATTAAGAAACAGAGAAAGAATAACGATAATAATAATTTATGTTCGAGCTTAAAAGATTGTCCTCGGGTAGTATTTACAGAAGCTGGAAAACTGGTATCCTGCTGACTGGGTCTTACCTGAAAATAACAGAAAATGGTAGGTGCAAGCAAACAGGGCCAGCATAAATTACTTTAACTACCTGCTTGACTCTATTCACTATGTGATCAACAAAATATGATGATGAGGATGATGATGACGATGATGTATGTATGTTTTTTAAAGGGGCCCAGTGGCTGGTCATCGGCCCCTAATGGTAGAAGGTGCAACTAAATGCAAATTCAAACTTTAAAATCAATCTGGGTCGGTGCGACGTAAGGCAAATAGCAGGGGTAAAAACCCTCAGTTCACCGGCTCCTCATAATGGTACTAATCACTGGTAATGCAGACCTATGGTATGACACACACAATGGTACCACTCTCAGGTAAGATAAATTCATGGTGTTTCGCACATAAGGGCACCACTCACAAGCAACGCAGACTCATGGTGCCCCTCACCTAGTAGTAGTAATAACGGGCGCCAGCCACACCCGTGGTGTTTCTCATATAGTAGTACTAATCACAGGCAATATAGACCCATGGCCTTTCTCATAAAATGGTACTACTCATAGGTGCCAGTATCCAGTATTCGGGAGATAGTAGGTTCGAACCCCACTGTCGGCAGCCCTGAAAATGGTTTTCCGTGGTTTCCCATTTTCACACCAGGCAAATGCTGGGGCTGTACATTAATTAAGGCCACGGCCGCTTCCTTCCTACTCCTAGCCCTTGCCTGCCCCATCGTCGCCATATGACCTGTCTATGTCGGTGCGACGTAAAGCAACTAGCAATAAAACTACTCATAGGTAACGCAGACCCATTCTCGACACAGTGGAACCGACTAGTGGAATACACACGATGCCACTTATCTCAAGCAACGCCCAGACCCGTAGTGTTACTCACATAATAGTACTGCTCCTATATAACGTAGACCCATGGTTTTCCTCGCAAAGTGGTACTAGTCACAAGTAGCGTCGACCTATGGTGTTCCGCACGTGCCAGTAAATCTACCGACTCGAGACTGACGTACTGAGCACCTTCACCTTCACATACCACTGGACTGAGCCAAGATCGAACTTGCCATGTTGGCGTCAGAAGGCCAGCACCTCAACCATCTGAGCCACTCAGCCCAGCCCTAGAGTAACCAGCACAGTGGCAGATCATGGCCACCTGGTGGGATAATAATATGTTTTCCATTCTGATGACTGTTTTGTCCCAACAACAAATCTCTTCTCCAGTTGAATCAATCTTGATCTGTCCTTTAGCCTCTTCATAGTTCTTTAAGCATGTACCACAGAACAACGTCTTCATAAGTGTTTTTCATTGTCCTTTACGAAGGCATCGATCATCAAACCACCGTATCGCGATCTATGTCCCAGCCACGACGAATTCCTCATGTTGATCTATTTGATCTAACTCGCTCTAGCGTATTGGTCAATTATCGTACCCAACAAGCGTCTCCAAAAGGTGCCACCACCACACTGCAAACGCTTCTAATGTCTTCATGTCACCATTTTATTCCGAGCTCGTGTACCACCACAGCATATAGCATCTGGCCACACTTGTTTTTCTAGGCAGAAGGACATGATGCGTTGATGATGATGATGGTCAATTAAAGAACCCTGACATTTTTCGTGTTGAGTGACGCACAAAAGAAAATGTATCTTACAAGCTGGTGAATCTACTGCCTCGCACCTATCACATTTCAGCACTCTCCACCGACAACCATTGCGGTGGACCCAAGAGTTGAATAGAAAACACATAATTACTCGAGTAACCCATTCAATGTGAGAGAGGATCGAAATTTCGACTTTTTGTCCCCATACTTGATCGAGAGCCCAAAATCAAATCGAATTATATTCAATGAAATTGCTAATTCTGTATCTCAACACGAAGCTAGTTAACACATTTAGAGTCAAAACATGAGAGAACTAGTGGCTAGTTGAACAGCGCGATAGCCACTCCACTGCACTCTATATTTGTTTGTTGACAATTCATCTCCACTTATGACTGCTGTATTTGTTCAAGCACGTTTATCTAATTTGACATAATTAAACAAGAGCATAAAAGTAGTCAAGTGCAGGGGGCATTGCCCCTATGCTCCAATAGTGGTTTAGTACTCACTATTTCTACTCACTGTATACTTACGAGGGTGATTCAGTAAACGAGGCAACGAGACCACATACTATATAAATTTATGAAAATCATACATACACGTATAATGAGTAGAAATTACTTGGTACTTACTATATTTACACACAGTCCTGTACTCGTCCTGGATTTTTAAAACAACTGATCTATTTTGGCACAAAATAAATCGAAGTAAAACACATTACATCAGGATGTGACGGTCATTGGTCTAACTCCCTAAGCTTATCTTCTCCAAGGTGAAGGTCAGCGCAGAATGGTAATCCCTACATTAATAAAATAATGTGTGTAGAACTGACCCGGTTCTCCTGCTACGTAACAGAATAAACTGTAGAGCCAGCAATACTAGGCCGAGCTCCGGCTGGCGAAAAGTAACACGACAGTTCAAATAGTCGATGGTTTCGAGGAAGGAGACCCATTGGTAGGTGAATGGCCCCGCGATGAATTAAATGCACCGAAAACCATTCCTAGTGGAGGGCGCCGGTATCTGTTAGTACTGCTCCAATTTTAGTGACAGAATAATTGAAGGGCTTATTTCCAAAGTGACGTAACTCTACAGTTTTGGATTTCAAGTTGAATGTGCAAATGTATTCCAACAATACTTTTTTTTAACATGTGGACACGTATTTATTTCTAATGTGCCACAACTCCACATAACCAATAACCTGGCGCGCACACATAACGTGGCCGTTTGTGTTGTTGTTGTTGTTGCTGCTTGTTGTTTAAAGGGGCCTAACACGTGGCCGTTTACTCGTTGTGGTGGGACTCAGCTCTTTTCGTTCGTAGTTCTGCTGTGTGCAAAAATGCCCTTCTGAAAAGAGGTATGAAATGGTCGTTACTTTAAGTGAAACATACACCATTGGGCAATTTATTTAAAGAAGACAAAATCAAGGAAGTTAAGAGCCTCCTAGATACGTTAAGACCGAGCTCGATAGCTGCAGTCGCTTAAGTGCGGCTAGTATCCAGTATTCGAGAAATAGTAGGTTCGAACCCCACTGTCGGCAGCCCTGAAAATGGTTTTCCGTGGTTTCCCATTTTCACACCAGGCAAATGCTGGGGTTGTACCTTAATTCAGGTCATGGCCACTCCCTTCCCACTCCTAGCTCTTTCCTATACCATCGTCGTCATAAGGCCTATGTGTCTCGGTGTGACGTAAAGCAAATAGTAAGAAAAGAATTTTAATTGGTACTTATCGGCAATCTAGTGATTTATTATCTGTAAAATTGACCTCAATTCCATAAAAGTGTATCAAATGATCGCTTATGCGTATCATATTTTCGTAATTTATTCCATTCTTAAATGAATAAATCAACCGATTACCTTCAAAACTGAATTCTGAACACATGCGAGTATCTTTCAAAGCAATCCTCCAATTATTTCCTCTTGACAATATCTTTCTTTTTTTACAAGTCGCTGTATTTCGCACCGATCGATCTTCAGCGTATGCCATGGCACCGATTAATTATTTCACGGTTTAAAAATTCTATAAAATTACGAATCGATGTTAATAATTCGTAATAAATTAAGTTATCAAAATGCATACATGGAAATATACAGTAGAACCTCATTAATATGGACCAACTGAAACTCTAGGTTGTCCAAATTAAACAAAATAACTTATGAAATAAGCGATGATAGATATTTACACTGTAATCAGTAAAAGAAACGTGTACAGTACAGTATTTTAAATTTAAAAAATACAAAGGTTATTTAGTATAGAAGATATAGGTTGGTTCGATGGCGATTTATGCTCACCAGCCGGTATATAGCACCGTTGTCCATGTCTGTAGTAGGTTTCAGCGTTATCAGATCAGTACGGCTTGCGCTGTTGCGACGTAAAGATGGCCGCACCACTCTCTGTATGCACCAAGGAAGAACAGTATTCCGCAATCCGCTTTTTGCGGTCAAGGGTGTACCAGGAGCGGAAATTCGTAGAAGACTTTCACAACACAATACGTGGAAAATTATTTGCCACAGCGAAGTGTTTACCAGCGGATTGAACAGTTAAAAATGTCTAGCACGAGCGTCAAGGATGAGGAAAGATCCGGGCGTCCATCTGCAGCCGTATCTTCTTCTCATGGTCATTCTTCTTATTATTATTATTATTATTATTATTATGGTCATTCTTCTTCTTCTTCTTCTTCTCATGGTCATTCTTCTCTCCATGGTCCTTCTTCTTCCTCTTCTTATTATAATTATTAGACTATTATTATTATTATTATTATTATTATTATTATTATTAGACTATTATTATTATTATTATTATTATTATTATTATTATTATTATTATTATTATTCATCAATAGTGTTAGAAAGTACTCAGCTGTGGTTTCCTGCATAGTTATCCTTATCCCTATCCCCATTTGGCAATGTTTTTCACCCACAGTAAACACATGAAAACTAAACATTCGTCAATGTGATATGCTTCTGGAATTGGACAAATTAATTGTAAATATCAGTAGGTTTGTCTATATTATTATTATTATTATTATTATTATTATTATTATTATTATTATTATTATTATTATTATTATTATTATTATTGAAATTGTAATTCGTTCTTTGTTGTATGTTAATTTCTTCGTACGAAGCAAAATGTTAATTTATATTGAGTATTATAATAGTTATTTTTATGTACAGCAGGATAGCATAGTACCGTAGTAATTTGTTTCAGTCTGTTTTTTTCATTTATTCAGTATGTTATATATTTTTATGTTAATTATGTATTTCACTGGTTAAGTGTAAGACAGGGACACGTGTTCCTAACTTTGCCAGTTAAAATAAATCATATCTATCTATCTATCTATCTATCTATCTATCTACCAGATGCCAATATTGAACAAATGCGCGATATGATCCTGAATAATAGACGAATGACTGTTGATGACGTGACCATATGCACATTATCCATGGTTCTGCATATGGTGCATACGTGGCTTGCTGCGCAATCAAAAACCTTTTTTGCAGAGGGTATCAGAAAGCTTGTGAAACGGTGGACCATGTGCATTGAAAAGCAGGGTGACAATGTTGAAAAGTGAAAACAATTAAAAAATTGTGTACTTTATTTTAATAAATAATAAAAAATGATTGTAGGTACTTATTTACTTGCCTACGTATAATGCAATACAGCATGAGATCCTACAAAATTCAGAATAACTAGCAGTTTCCCACTGGCTCCGCCCGCAATGTACAAAGTATGCTGTTGTTCGTTACTATTCTCATGGATGTATTTGCAAAGTTTCGAGTTAATGAAATAAAGCACATGATCTGCTGTGGTAATAGAATGTAGTATTATGTTAACAAAACACTTTAAAATACATCACACAAAGAAATTGAATTAAACGTTCCTTGGAACAACACTGGGAGCCGAACTGTTAAAAATTCCTTCAAAGATCTTTGTCATGGAGACAAATGTACTCGTAACTTTTCTCAGAATCTACCAATTTAAGTAGTTATCACCTTAAAAGAAAGCGCTTGATTTATTGAGTGTTTTTAGACCAAAACAAACTGCGTACCTCAATTAGAATGAAGGATATGATTGCTTCAATGAGAAAAAATGTTGAAGAAATGAGACCCCAAATTGAATGTGCACTCATAACTTTCCTCAGAATCAACCAATTTGAATAGTTAAGAGCTGAACTGAAAAAGCTTGATCCATTGAGTGTTCTTATGGCAAAACGAACTCCGTACCTCACTTAGAACCAAAGAAATGACTGCTTCAAAGAGACAAAAAATTGAAAAAATCAAATAATTTTAGGAAGGCGGAAGTTAAGTGATTTATAGTAACTGATGACAAATCTGAGCATGAATACCTTTCAGTTAAAAAAGAATGAAGGAAATTTACGGGATAGAATGGGTGTACTGACTGACTTTAGTTTTCATAAAAAAAATTAATATATAGACTAGTGCAGTACGTAATTCGAATTTGGCAACCATGGTACACCTTCAATGACCACACTGAAGAAACTGCTGATCTTTTGTTGTCCTCCTTTGGCATTAATTTCTTTAATAACTTACGCAAATGCCTAAAATGTTTGCAACATGCAGATATATTTTCATCGTTGTTTTTTTCAATGTTCTTAACGACAATGTTCATATTGTCTTTAACTACACGAAGTTTTGGCTTACGATTAATAACATCACCTGTTTCATCCTGGTCATATTCATCAGCTTCATTTTTTTTCTGCAGCGGTCACATTTTCAACGAGTCGTCGCCGTAAGACCTATCTGTGTCGGTGCGACGTTAAACAAATAGCAAAAAAAAAAAAAAAAAAAACAATTTCAACGATCTCTTCCTCTGCGTAGTTTACAACAATGCGCTCTTAACTCAGCTTTATACTGGAATTGCATTTATGCTTGACGATGTCGAAATATAAATATTACATGCCAGAAAACTGAATCATAATGAGGCTCATTATAGTTTAATATTCATTATGATACATGTTTTCCACCAATCAGAGTTCAAATTTTCATTATGATACAATTGTTTGACCAGTTAGATAAGGATAGCAAAATCAAACATGTCGGGCACACATATTAAAATCAATCCACCTTCTACTTCCAATATTCCACAACCACACGACACATTCCCGCAAATTCACTTCACCAACTGTACAATAAACAATTTGTATTAATTTGAAATAATAATAATAATAATAATAATAATAATAATAATAATAATAATAATAATAATACCGGGCGAGTTGGCTTGCATCCGGGAGATAGTAGGTTCGAATCCCACTATCGGCAGCCCTGAAAATGGTTTTCCGTGGTTTCCCATTTTCACACCAGGCAAATGCTGGGGCTGTACCTTAATTAAGGCCACGGCCGCTTCCTTCCAACTCCTATGCCTTTCCTATCCCATAGTCGCCATAAGACCTATCTGTGTCGGTGCGACGTAAAGCCGCTAGCAAATAATAATAATAATAATAATAATAATAATAATAATAATAATAATAATAATAATAATAATAATAATAATAATAATAATAATAATAATAATAATAATCGTATGGCCTCAGCTACCGTGCGCAGACATTTCGATTCGACGCCATCTGGCTGTCTGCTCGTCAATTTCGACGTTCCGTTTTACTCTAGGCCCACTAGATGGCAGACAGAGTAAACCGGATCTCTCTTGGGCGTCTATGGCTAGGTTATGTTAACCTTCTATCAAAGCTTTGAAAACATATGACATTGTAAAGCTCTCTGAACTACTCGCGGAAAATCAATAACCCAGCGCATGCGCTCTGTGCCTGTTCAGTAAACTCAACTGTCAAGCGACATCTCAACAGATTTTTATGATTATTTAAAAATAGAGTTATAACTGTCGTCGAGCATAAACAGTCGTATGCAACTCACATATAATGATAATTAAGACACTCGTATGGAAATTATAAAACTCGCCTCGGTCGTTCTATAAACATACTCGTGTCTTAATTAATGCCATTATAGGCTTGCTGCACGATGTACTATTATGTGTTATTATTGTTATTAAACGGCTGTCCGGATTAAGCGAAGTCCAGACTAATGGGATTCGGCGTAATGAGGTTCTACTGTAGGCTTAATGCAATGTTCATTTGTGATTTTCAAGCGTTTGTTGATATTATATTGCCACAATAGATAGTCCGCCTGGTGGATATGATCTGTAAGGCGTTAAGTCTATATGGTATGAGCCAGAGGTTAGCCGGTTCGAGTCCCGTTAGTCGAAAACTTTACACCATCAGACCGACAGGATTGGAGAGGTGGTGATACAAAATGTATGATCAGTAGCTGAGCCCTTTCTGGACAGATGTGGTGTTTACAGTGCGCTATATCTTCTGGTATGGACTAGAGCAATTTGTCACTTTCACTGATCTGTTTCAGTCTCATCCTTGGCTTTGACAATATTAAATTGACCGAGGTATGAGCGATGCTAGTAATACCATTCCTTATACAGCCAGTCCCTGTTATGAATGGTGTGAAAATATCACTCATAGGGTCGGCTGGTGCATCCATTTCAGTGGGATTGCCAGACTTCTGGCTGGATGAGGAAAGCAACAGGAAACTGCATCACACTAATTTTCATAGTATGCCTCTTCAGTGAATCCTAGACTGTCTATGATAGCTGTCGGTGGAGCTGTGGAGGATCAAACCAGCCTTCGGACTCAATACCCAACATACAGCACACACTATTCGAAACCTCTCAACAGTGTTCCTATGGAGTGAGGGAATATGACGCTGTTGATGGTGATTCGTCTGCCTTGAGCACATTCCTTAGTGCAGTTCGACAGGAGTAGGCTACGTGCCAGGTGAGGATTTTACCCCCTTTCTCTCTCTCTCCGTACTATCTTACAGAACGTCGATCATTTCATCTCATTAACTCCTCTTATGAGGTTGACGTCAGGAACGGTATCCGGTCATAAAAACTCCCTACGAAGATTCATCTCACTTCATACCAGACCACCGAACGAGTTGGCCCTTCGGTTAAGAGCGCGCAGCTGTGAGCTTGCATTGGGGAAATAGTGGGTTCGAGCCCGACTGTTGGCAGTCATAAAGATAGTTTTCCGAGGTTTCCATTTTCATACCAGGCAACGTACGTACGTTAATTAAGGCCGCGGCTGCTTCCTTCCCACTCCTAGTCCTCCCATCATCACAGTAAGACCTATCTGTGTCGGCGCGAAGTGAAGCCAACTGGAAAAATATCATACCAGACGCCGTAGATAAACGGACCAAGGGTTCGACATACATACATTACCATAACTGATCTTGCGTATTATTCCATTACCTTGAAGCTTTGCAACATGAAAAACGTGATACATTGTGGACGGAGCGTTTATGTATTTCTTTTATTTTTTATAACTTGCTTTACGACGCACCGACACAGGCTTATGGCGACGATTGGATAGGAATTGCCTAAGAGTGTGAAGAAAGTGACTGAGGCCTTAAGACTAGCATATGTACCCGTGCTTCGCTACGGTTTTCTACCTGGTATACGGAGTTCTACGTAAATTACTACCAACTGCAGCGATTGTGTAATCTGCTTTGTAAAATCACTCACCGTTTAGAAAGCAGTTACCACGAAACGAAGGGTTGCACAGTCATTGAAATTTCCTCTATATTTCGGTATTTTCAGGGGCCTAAAAGTATAAATTTGATCAGCCTGGAATTTTCCCTCAAAGGAAAGAGTGTCCAATGGCCAAGAGAAATCATGTACAGAACACAAGTAGTTTGAAGCGACGTTTCAAATATAATCCAGGATGTTACAGAAAATTACTAGTAAATGAGAAAATTGAAGAAAACTGTTGTGGTTTCCCTATAAACCCCCAGTATATTCAGTGATTTTTAAGCCATATGGTTATCTAAACCTTACTCTTGATGCGCATAATCTATATATGAAGTTTTTTCGAGATCTATCCAGCCGTTTCGCCGTGATGGTGGAACAGGCGGGCAAAGAGACACAAAAGCTGAAAACCAATCATACGGTCTTAAGTTGACCTAAATCTGATAAATATCTGAAAAATTGGCGAAACAAACGAAATTACAGACAGCGGACACCCTAAAACTTTATTTATATAGATAAGCATGGGCACATTTATAAGTGCAGACCTTCATTTCGAGATTTACTGCTTTTAAACGGTACGCCATTTCACAAACGGATTCCGCCATCAGACGTCTCTCTTACTATTCTACATGGTTGGTTCTATGACATTTTCTCGTATCTCCTATATGTATGGGTTAGATTGAGTAAATAGAGTGAAATTTGGCTACAGCTGGAATCATAAAATTTGGCTAACATATGACTACTGACCGTGTCAATCCCCGTACCGAATTTGAAGATTCTATCAATCCCATGAATGCGGCAAATGATATGTACGTGCCAAAAGTACATAATAAACTTCAAATTGAGAAGTGCTGCTCTGTCTAACGCATAAGGGATCGAGCTAAGACAATATATCATAGGACCAAAGTTGTAGATCTCTTCAAATAAAAACGCAATTGTGCTATATGTTTTGTGATATAACTTACCGTTTAGCCACCAATTACCCCGAAACGAATGTCTGCACCGTCATTGAAGTTGCCTCCATATTTCGAAATGTTCCGGAGCCAATAGTTATAGATTTGAACAGCTTGGGAGTTTTTCTCAAAGGAAGGAGTGTCCAGATCTCTGGATTCTCACTCGCATACTTATGGAGTAATTAAGGAGGAAAGTATTGCAGTAAAGAAAGTTTAAATAAATGGAAAATTGTATTATAACTGAGAACAGCTGGATAGGAAAAATATGTAAATACCAAGTGGATGTGTTGTGAAACGAAATGTCCCTCACTAAACTGTGATGATACTGTATGGGTTACGGTTATAGGAAGGCAGTAACACAGGAGAAATTCAGGCGCAGTGATTCTTAGATGAACAGATAAGAAGATCACTAAAAAATGAAATGGCGTATGGCTTTTAGTGCCGGGAGTGTCCGAGGACAGGTTCGGCTCGCCAGATGCAGGTCTTTTGACTTGACACCCGTAGGTGACCTGCGCGTCGTGATGAGGATGAAATGATGATGAAGACGACACACACACCCAGCCCCCGTGCCAGCGAAATTAACCAATTAAGGTTAAAATTCCCGACCCTGTCGGGAATCGAACCCGGGACCCCTGTGACCAAAGGCCAGCATGCTAACCATTTAGCCATGGAGCCGGACAGAAGATCACCTATGGTGTTATTACATCAGCCTAAAGAGGCAAGACACCGAGCTCGATAGCTGCAGTCGCTTAAGTGCAGCCAGTATCCAGTATTCGGGAGATAGTAGGTTCGAATCCCACTGTCGTCAGCCCTGAAGATGGTTTTCCGTGGTTTCCCATTTTCACACCAGGCAAATTCTGGGGGCTGTACCTTAATTAAGGCCACGGCTGCTTCCTTCCCACTCCTAGCCTTTTCCTGTCCCATCGTCGCCATAAGACCTATCTGTGTCGGTGCGACGTAAAGCAACTAGCAAAAAGCAAAAAGAGGCAAGACAAAGGTAAGAAGTTAAAGCGGAAAACAGAAGTAGAGGAGAAATGCAGCAAAATTTATAGCAATGCCAGAAAACACCTTACGATGTGAAATCAAGGGCTAAACTCGGCAGTAATGTTAAAAAATTAACAGTCCCCTTAGTGCTATTCGAAGACGGTTGGAACTTCCAACGGTATTCCGCTAACATCCCGCAGATTGCAGCATGATATATCTCTCGCCTTGTACGCAACGAACAAACACGAGTTTTCAGGAAAATGATATTATGATACTTCTCTGCTTGGAACCGATAGGTTCGTTGTTGGTCTGTCGGCCACTCAATGAAGAGCATGAAACCCTCAGAAAGTACTTATTTTCTCCGTCATTTGAAGAGTAAGGAAATTATGCTCGCAACAAAAATTGTTTAAAATTAACGGACGTTTCACACATAGTCCACGGATTTTACAGAAAAACGATAGTAAAAGAGAGATTGGAAAACTGCTGGGGCTTCCCTGCAAAACCCCAATCTATTCAGTGATTTTAAAATCATATGTACCGGGCGAGTTGGCCGCGCGCGTAGAGGCGCCTGGCTGTGAGCTTGCATCCGGGAGATAGTAGGTTCGAATCCCACTATCGGCAGCCCTGAAGATGGTTTTCCGTGGTTTTCCATTTTCACACCAGGCAAATGCTGGGGCTGTACCTTAATTAAGGCCACGGCCGCTTCCTTCCAACTCCTAGGCCTTTCCCATCCCATCGTCGCCATAAGACCTATCTGTGTCGGTGCGACGTAAAGCCCCTAGCAAAAAAAAAAAATATCATATGCTTATGTAAACCTTCCAATGAATGAGTATACTCCATATATGAAGTTTGGTCGTCATCTATCCAGCCGTTTCGCCGTGATGGTGGAACAGGTGGACAAACAGATAGACGGACAGACACGAAAGCTAAAAATCACTGATTTAATCTTGAGTTGACTTAAATCAGATAAATAAATGAAAAATTGGCAAAACAAACGAAATTACAAACATCGAATCCCCTACATCTTTATTTATATGGGTACAGCCCCAGCTTTGCCCAGTGTGTAAATGAGAAACCACGGAAAACCATCTTGATGGCTGCCGACAGTGGGGTTAGCACCCACTATGCAAGTTCACAGCTGCGCGCTCCTAACGACACGGCCAACTCGCTCGGTATATTTCTCTAAATTATGTGCAAGTATATTATATAGTGCTTGGGGTCGATAATAACTAGAGTCCGGATTATTAGGTACTGATAGGTTAGAATGCAAACTTACTTAAACCAGTAACAAGTATACCCTACACTGTACAACGGTTATGCTATGAGATTTGCATAGATATTAGGGGTACAGCCTATAGAACTGCCTGAATGTATGATATTCTTCCTACATTGCGGTACAACGGGTTGCATCACACTTCCTACAAATCAAATTACTTTGCATTCTAACCTATTACCACCTAAAAATCCGAGGTATAATAATAACAGTAGGAAGATGATATCTACGTTTTGTCCAAAAATCGGCTTTGTTCTGACATTTATACGCGCTTCGTAACTGTCCTACTCGGGGAAATATTTCGTCAACCTTGTAATGCGTTTGAACAGCAAATAGTCCTTTTTTGACCTTTAGGCTGATGACAACACCAACAGTTCAGCCAATGAGAAGTGGAGATTTATTTTGTATTCCACGTTCCTCGGCCACAATTGCTCAATTAACTGATCAATATCTCTTATATAAAACACTTGTACAGTCACTTTTAAGGAAAATAGAAACCATAAAATCTACAGAATTCTTTTAAAAGGTAACCATTTCAGAATTATCCATGCACAAAATGCGCTGTTGCCTTTTTAATCCAATAAAAACGTTCTCGTATATTTAAATTAGTTTTGTCCATAAATAATCTAGAAGTTCTGGTGAAATATTTTCAATCCCAATGCTATATTATTGTGGTGGCATATCAGGATTTTGGGATCTCGAGCTTATTTCGATTTCGAATCATAGAGACAAGTATCTTCATTTAAAATTCCTAAATAGATTGGCAGGGATTCGAACCACGGGCACCGAGGTGGAAAGGTACGTTATTCCACGACGGTTCACTGGCTTGGTTTATTTCATTGCCGATGATATTCTTTATAGCGCTTGGTTTCTCTAGTGGTATTTCTTTTCCATAGCAATGAAATGGCGTATGGCTTTAAGTACCGGGAGTGTCCAAGGACATGTTAGGCTCTCCAGGTGCAGGTCTTGTGATCTGACTCCCGTCGGCGACCTGCGCGTCGTAATGTGGATGAAATTATAAAGACGACACACATAGCCGGCCACCGTGCCAATGAAATTAACCAATTGCCGTTAAATTCTCGACCCTGCCGGGAATCAAACCCTGGAACCCTGTGACTAAAGGCCAGCACGCTAGCAATTTAGCCATGGAGCCGGACTTTTCCGTAGTGATCATATTATATTCTCTTCTTACCTCAACATTAAAAAGTTCGTGAGATCTAAAAAATATTTTATTTCCCCACTTTCCTTTAGAGGGGCTGCCTGGCCGAGGCGGTAAAGGCGTGATCGGTTCGCCCGGATGGACGTGGGTTCGAATCCCCGTCAGGAAGTCGTAAATTTAAGAAACGAAATTTCTACTTCCGGAGATGCATATGGCTCTGAGGTTCACTCAGCCTACACCAAAAATGAGTACCAGGTTAATTCCTGGGGGCAAAGGCGGCTGGGCGTAGAGCTAACCACTCTACCGCATCACGTGCCGAGGTTAACAATGGTGGAAGACTTTACCTTCCACTTCTCCAAGGGCCTTCGTGGCCTGTACGGAGGTGACTTTGCTTTACTTTGCTTTAGATTACAGTTTAAATTTTCAAGTAGCTGTTTTTATTCTCTTCTTCAAACTGTGTAAAGAATGACTGACAATTCCGTTGTTTTGCACATTGAAACAAAACCTACCACGGCCTAAATGTTACGCTTATGTTCAGTAGATTTAGAAAAGGCATATGACAGAGGACCAAGGGAAAATATGATATCCTTATTGAGCGAATATGTGATTAGGGGTAGGTTTTTACTGGTAAACAAAAGGTTTTCTGTTGACAATCGGGCCGCAGTGAGGACGGTTTCGTTGCGCAGAGAGAGACAGAAGTATGAGGTGCGGTGATGCCAGTTTGGCTACTCATAACAGCATGTATGTGTAAACATCCAGTTATATCTTGAATTCCAAAGCGATGACCTATATTTTAGTGGGCTTAAACGTTTCCTAAAAGGCCAAATTAATTTTTAACATCAAACCCCGATAAATTGTTGAGGGAAATTTTCAGGATATTAAAAAAGTTAATGGAAGTTGAGAGAAATGAAGGCGAAGTGCAGAGAGCATAACAGCGTGAATGTGTAAACATTTTTTTCTTCCAGTTATACCTTGAATTTCAAAGCGATGACCTATATTTTTCGTCTGCTTAAACGTTTCCTAAAAGTCCAAATTAATTTTTAATATCAAACCCCGCGAAAGTGTTGAGGAAAATTTTCGAGATATTAAGGAAGGTAAATGTACGGTGAGAGAAATGAAAGGCGAAAGGCAAAGAGCATAACAGGATGAATGTGTAAATATTTTTCATCCAGTTATATCTTTAATTCCAAAGCGATGACCTATATTTTTGTGGGCTTAAAAGTTTCGTGAAAGTCCAAATTAATTTTTAACATCAAACCCCGAGAAAGTGTAGAGGGAAATTTTCGAGATATTAAAGTTAAATGGAAGTTGAGAGAAATGAAGGCGAAGTGCAGGGAGCATAACAGCATGAACGTGTAAACATTTTCTTCTTCCAGTTATATCTTGAATTTCAAAGCGATGACCTATATTTTTCGTGGGCTTAAAAGTTTCCTTAACGTCCAAATTAATTTTTAACATCAAACCCTGCGAAAGTGTTGAGGAAAAGTTTCGAGATATTAAGGAGGGTAAATGGACGGTCTTGTTTCAATGCCGTAGGATATTCGCCGTTTTTATACCGCTACATATCAAATATTGTTGTACGCAGAACATTTTTATTGAAATCATCGAAGTCACTGGCTTCTTCCTCTAACGGTTCTTCTCTGGCGACCTGAACACCGCATTATTTTTATTTCCGAAGCTTGTTTTATCCTCTGTACTGTTCGTAGGCCGATACCACACGCGAGTGCTGTCTTCTTTTGAAGTGTGGCAACATGGCGTTTCTCACCTTCTCCGCCTATGGACGCCTGCTACTGCATGCTTACAAAATACAAATACACTTTAAATACTATTTCCCTCCCCTGTCGACGGAATACTTGTCTTTTTTGCTCTTCCTGGATCTATCGTACACACGCAAATAGTTCCCTAAATTCGTTGATTATGATACTTACAAATAAAACTCGAAACATTCACTCGTGACCCGCACAAACAGGCACCTCTTACTGAAATGTTTCTATTGGCTCAGCGGAAAACACGTCATACTACAAAGCGCGCGAATGTTACTGCGCAACCCTCTTCAAACCGCCTTCCGGGCTGCGTTCTACTCTAGTTGCCTTACGTCGCACCAATACCGATAGGTCTTATGGCGACGATGGGATAGTAAAGGTATAGGAGTAGGAAGGAAGTCTCCCTGGACTTAATTAGGGTACACCCTGGTGTAAAAATAAAAAAGGAACGGAAATTCCCTAGGGCTGCTAACAGTGCGGTTCCAACACGTTGTGACCCGATTGCAAGCTCACAGCTATGTGACTCAAACTACACAACCACTTGCTCGATGGTCTCATTTCAATCCGGCGATTTTTATTCGGGCTTCGATTTCTGGGTTGAGACTGCTTCCTTGGCAGACAAATTTCTCAACATTTCTTTGATGCCTTTTTATCAGGGTGTCTGTTCTTTCTGCGCGGATTATCAACTTTTAGGTGTATTATCCCAGAATAGTACTATACTAAGTTAAATTGAATCAAGGCTCTGTAAAGCTAATGAATGAGCCCGCAGTTGTCATGAAAGGTATTTTTGCATTGGTCAGTTTTCTGACCGACTTGGCAGTTCGCGAGCGACCGCTGGGTGAACTAAGGAGATGTTTCTAATAAGTTGGAAGTAACGGATATGAAAGCAGCAAAAATTATTGTTAGTACAAACCTGTGCGGCGGAAGCAATGGAATTACAGAACTCAAAATAATAATTCCGTGTGGCTATTTCTATCCGAGTGCAGCCCTTGTAAGGCAGACCCTCCGATGAGTGTGGACGGCATCTGCCATGTGTAGGTAATTGCGAGTTTTTGTTGTGGAAGATAGTGTAACGTGTGAGTTGCAAGGATGTTGGCAGCCCCCAGCCCACTGGAACTAACCAATGAAGGTTAAAATCCCAAACTCGGCCGGGAATCGAACCCAGAACCTTCTGAACGGAAGGCCAGCACGATGACCATTCAGTCAACGAGTCGAACAGTACTAGAAATGAGGAGTTGGAGGGTAAGATAGAAGTAAACCCGATTGATGAAGCTTACACGTATAAACAGGCTTCGATTTTTGGGTCATGTGAGGCGAACGGTGGACAGGTTATCTTTGATAGTTATGGATTTAAACATGAAGGGTAAGAAAAATAGAGGGAGACCAAAGTAATGATGCTTCGATCGAAGATTGAATGTAAGAGTCCCTTTTATTAGTGGTTTAAAGAAGCCGCACTAACACCTCAAAGTTTCTGAGCGGCGCTACTATGGGAAAATGGCCGGGATTGTGTGTGTGGGGGGGGGGGGGGGTTCAGCGGCTGTAGTTTTAATGACAGTACAGCCCCAGCATTTTCCTTGTGTTCAAATGGAAAACTACGAAAAATCATCTTCAGGCCCAGCATCGGAGTGATTCGAGCCCACCATCTCCCGAATGAACGTTCACAGCTACGTGTCCATAACCGCTCGACCAACTCGCTCGGTATTATAAGAGCTTTGAAACTAAGTAAGTATACAGGGTTAGTCACGAAAAAGGGATTATGGAGAATCTTAACTCACAGAAACTTGCCGACTGAATGCTGAAACTACTGCCATTAATTAATTTAAAACGTCCGCCTTGTCAATACAATTCAAAATCTGAGTGCCTCAGACGGTTGAGGGGCTGGCCTTCTGATCCCAACTTGGCAGGCTCAATCCTGGCTTCGTCCGGTGGTATTTGAGGATGCACAAATGCGACAGTCTGGTGTCGGCAGATTTACTGGCATGTAAAAGAACTCCTGCGAAACTAAATTCCGGCACATCGGCGTCTTCAAAAAATCGTTAAAAATTAGTTCGTGGAACTTAAAGCAAACAGCATTATACTGTATATATATCCGACTCGTTGGCTGAATGGTCAGCGTAGTGGCCTTCGGTTCAGAGGGTCCCGGGTTCGATTCCCGGCCGGGTCGGGGATTTTAATCGCTTCTGATTATTTCTCCTGGCTCGGGGACTGGGTGTATGTGTCCGTCCCAACACTCTCCTCATCATATCAGACAACATACCACACTACCAAGCACCACAGAAACACGCAATAGTGATTACATCCCTCCATACAGGGTTGGCGTCAGGAAGGGCATCCGGCCGTAAAAACAGGACCAAGTCAATATGTGCTACGCAGTTCGCACCTGCGACCCCACAGTTGTGGAAAAAGTGGTAGCAAAAGAAGAAATATATATATACACTGTATAAGTAGGGGCTGCCTGGCCGAGGCGTGCTCGGTTCGCCCGGGAGGACGTGGCCTCGAATCCCTGTAAGGATTTCAAAAAAAATAAGAAACGAGATTTCCACTTCCGAAGGTGCACATGTCCCCGAGGTTCACTCAGCCTACACCAAAAATGAGTACCAGGTTAATTCCTGGGGTCAAAGGCGGCCTGGCGTAGAGCTAAGCACTCTACCCCATCAAGTGCCGAGGTTGCGGATAGTGGAATCCACCCCTCCAAGGGCATCAATGGCCTGTACGGAGATGACTGTTTTGATTTGCTCTATATATATAAGTACATGTTTCGAGAGTTAATATCCTCTTCTTCAGCTTACAGATTAAAAATCACGTGCATGTATAAATTTTATTTTAAAAAATATGCCCTAACATAAAACTGGTTAAAAACAACAAAAGTTCACACATGAATATCATTCATGTTATATCCAGTGTCCTGTAAATAGTTCTTATATGGTACTAAAATTGAGCTGATTAACAATTAACTAAGTTTAATTAACTTTTATGTTAGGACATCAAGAATTTTAAATAAGGTCTTTCACACGCATGTGTTTCTAATGTGTAAGCTGAAGAAGAGAATATTAATCCTCAAAGCATGTACTTATATATATTTATATATTTGATGTTTTAGTAAATATACTAGATTTTGAATTGTATTGACAAGGCGGACCACTTACATAATTAATACCAGTAATGTAAGTCATGCGGACCATCGGTGGCCACTATGGTCAAGCTTATAGGTATTGAATGTTGAAAGACACAAATCTATAATGACATTATTTACATACTATATATTTAAAATTTGCTTTACGTCGCAACGACACATATAGGTCTTATGGCGACGATGAGATAAAAAAGTGATAAGAGTGGAAATGAGAAACCATGGAAAACCATCTTCAGGGCTGCCGACAGTGGGGTTCGAACCCACTACCTCCTGAATAAAAGCTGATAGCTATGTGTTCCAAACCGTGGAGCCAGTTGCTCGGTGAATGAAGATGTATCTATTTTGTAAAATACCCTTCATTTCGTCTTCCGCAAGAATTCTTTATCCCAAACTCCTCAGATAGAGAGAGTCAATGAAAAAGAAGCATGAACACATTCAAAAGCAGAAAATGATTCTTTCGTAATGTCGATATTTTTCGAATACATTCCCATTTTCTCAACCTGTGACTAAAATTTCTATCAAGTATTCCTGCATATGATTTTGACATATAAGAATGATTGTAAACTTGGGTGTATCAGGCGGGCTTCTATTCAAATACACAATTCAGGAGTTTACTTTGCCACTAAAACATTATTTGTTTCCCATTACTTGTACTGTATACCTGTAGATTTTAAGAAACACTGTAGTGTTGGGTTTTTTAATAGAATATTACAACTTTACGTCCCATTAACTACTTTCAAGATATTTTGAAACGCTGAAACACATAAATGCTGTCCTTCGACTTCTTTTACGTATTATTAAATCCACCAACACGATGACTGCGAATCTGAGTACCTTCAAATACCACCAGACTGAAACGGGACCTATAGGCCTACACCAATTCAGGTTCGATAATCCAATACTCTGAGAGTTGTCGATGATTCTGTTATTTTATTTGAAGCTCCAGATGATCTTGAGAAATTGCTGAATGGTATGGACACAGTCTTGGAGAAAATGTACGACATGATAATAAATAAATCCAAAAAAAGTTAATGGAGTGCAGTCGAATGAAGTCAGGTGACGCTGAAAATATTAGATTAGGAAATGAAGTCTTAAAGGAACTAGATGAATATTGTTACTTGGGTAATAGAATAATGATGACAGAAGTAAGGAGGACAGAAAATGCTGACTGGCACAAGCAAGGAAGACTATTCTTCAGAAAAGAAATTTGCTCCCGTCTAACATTGATATAACCGAGCTCGATAGCTGCAGTCGCTTAAGTGCGGCCAGTATCCAGTAATCGGGAGCCGGTGGGTTCGAACCCCACTGTCGGCAGCCCTGAAGATGGTTTTCCGTGGTTTCCCATTTTTCACACCAGGCATATGCTGGGGCTGTACCTTAATTAGGGCCACGACCGCTTCCTTCCCATTCCTAGGCCTTTCCCATCCCATCGTCGCCATATCTGTGTCGGTGCGACGTAAAGCAAATAGCAAAAAAAAAAAAATTGATATAGGAATTCGAAAGACATTTATTAAGAATTTCTTCTGGAGTGTGGAATTGTATGGAAGTGAAACTTGGGCAATAACTAGCTCAGAAAGAAAGAGAATAGATGCTTTTGAAATTTGATGTTAAAAAACAATGCTGTCGTTAATATGGATCGGTCTAATCACAAATGAATAGATAATCAAATTATTGAGAGGAGAACGATCTGGCTAAATTTGACCAGAAGAAGAGACAGGATGATAGGACACACCTTAAGACAACGAGGACTTGTTCACTTCGTTTCTGAGAGAAGTGTAGGCAGTAGAAACAGCAGGGGTCGACCAAGGTATGAATATGACAACCAGATCAGTGCAAATGTAGGATGTAATAGTTATGTAGAAATCAAAATGTTAGCACAGGATAGGGAGGTAAGAAGAACTGAAACAAACCAGTCTATAGACTGATGACTCAACAACAACAACAACAACAACAACAACAACCTGGCACTCTGATTTTTATCCTGGAGGGTAAAACAAATGACAAAACCTTGTCTTATTAATCACCCTCAAATGCCAGTTCAAGTATTCCTTTTTTCTGGACTTAAGGCGACACTCCAGAGATAAAAATCGATAATTCGGTCATTTTGGTGAAATTTTTTATGACTAAAATTGAATGGATTGTGTTCCTTTTTTCTTGTTACGAAGTTATTCTGCTCAATTCAAACAATTTATCACTGTAATAACGCTTTGTTTTCCAATTGTAATTTTACAGTTAAATCCCATTTTTCTCCCATAATATTCTGCCAAATGTAACAAAATTTGTATGGTATATGTATCTCAGCTATATTAAGAAACCTGTGTATGGAATTTTTGATTGCAGAATGTTTTCAAGTAGTAGGGATTTTAAGTCCAAAATTTTAGAACGTATAAATTACACAAACTTAAGTAGGATATATCTCATTATATAAATTATTTACATAAAAATCGATACGTTGTGCTTTTAAAATAAGTACTATCTACATAATTACGAATGTGCATTAACATGTTAATTAAATTTCATGAAAAATGGAATTAAACATCTCAAAAAAGTTATTTTGGAAAAACTATTAATTGTTAATGAAAGAAATCTCTACTTTTATGTAGGTGACATACCCACAAAGTTTCGTGAAAATCCATGTATTAGGTAATTTTTTTTTCATCTTCGAAATGTCGCCTTAAGGATGGAACGAAGGTTACTCAGCCTTGTGAGACTAATTGAGGAGCTGCCTGATATGAGACTTGTTCACGAAAAATCAAGCAATACGGGTGAGGATGTTGGCAGGCTGACTATATCTGCAGGCCATCTGACTGAGCAGAAGCCGCCTTGGCAAGCCAAAGCCCTTTATGGGCTACATTTATCACGTTTTTGGAAATGTCAATGGCCTCAGACGAGATCGAACTGGTTGCTTTGCGAAAGGATATTAATGACTAACGACCACTGAGAACGACTCGGCTGCTTTCAGTTTATAATTACCCACGTCACTAAAATTTAAAACTCAATAATGTGCCCTGAATATCGACTTCAATGGCATATATTGGACAAAATATTTCAAGCTCGCAGGCCTAATTAGAACGCACGTAAAAAGACGGATCTATTAATGATAATACTATTTTATTCTCTCATAAAGACGGCTGGATGTCATGTACAGGTTGTGAATGATACGCCCTGCAGAGCAGTGAAATAAACAGAGTTAATAGTTGTAAACAACCAAGTCTCGTCGTCTTACCTGCACGTAGACTGCTGGAATGGCCAACATTCCGGCATGCGGTGCGCGTAACTCCAATCAGGCGGGCTGTAAACATAACGGTGTTAGCCTCGCGTTTGACATGCTAAGTAGAAGGCGGGCCGCCACGTCCAGCGCCACCCGGTGAACGAGAAACACGACACTACCACTGTAGCAGGCGGCTTTGGGAAGGCGTGGTAACGAATTAAAAATGTTCTTATTTCGACAGATAAATAAATAAATAAATAAATAAATAAATAAATAAATAAATAAATAGCCTACATCTATATAAATAAAGTCTAAAGGGTTCCGCTATATGTAATTTCGTTTGTTTGGCCAATATTTCCGATTTATGCCAACTCAAGAATCAGTGGTTTTTAGCTTTCGTGTCTGTTTTTCCGTCTGTTCCACCATCACGGCGAAACGGCTGGGTAGATTTCGACGAAACTTCATATTTAGAATATACTCATGCTGGGGATGGTTTAGATATGCATATGGTTTAAAAATCACTGATTAGTCTGGGGGTTTATACGAAAGCCACAACAGTTTTCTTCCATTTTCTCTTATACTATTGATGTTCTGTAAAATCCGTACTCTATATGTGAAACGTACATAATTTCGCTTGGTTACTGGACACTGTTTCCTTTGTGAGAATATTCCAAGCTGTTCAGATATATAACGTTTTGGCCACGGGAAATACCGAAATATGGGGGCAATTTCAATGACGGTGCAGACCTTCGTTTTGGAGAGCAGATTACACTATCGCCGCTCAATTTGATAGATCTTCAACACCGGTCCTATAACTTAGTGTTGTATCTCGATTTTTTATATGTTAGCACTGCATTTCTGGATTATAATCAAATCTCTCCAACTCAGTTGTAACTGGCGTTGGGAAAAGCGGCCTGTCATTATAACGAAAACTCTCCAACTCTATTGTGAACGACAGTTGGCAAGTGTGCCTACCGTTATAGTAGAATCTCCCAAACTCGATAGCCTGCCATTATCATCGAAACTTCTCCAACGCGCACCTTACATCGGATATTTATAACGCGTGTGGTGCTCCCCGTTTTGTTTCTCGAATAGCAATAAGAGATGTGCAATTTAATAAAATCTCACTCACTGCGTGTACAGTAATTTACGTAGAAATCCGTAGCGAAGAACGGGTACATTTGCAAGTAAATAAATAAATAAATAAATAAATAAATAAATAAATAAATAAAATAAATGGCTAACCTACGTAGGACTCTGTTCCATATGGCCTTCTTTGAACTCTGATAGGAGGATAATAATCTAAATCAGGGAATTCCTCCATAACAGTAGCAACTATAAGTCAGAGGCAAATTACTGGACCGACTGGCTCAGGCGGTAGAGCGCTGGCCTTCTGAGCCCTTAATTGATTGGTTCGACTCCGGCTCAGTCTGAATAGTCAATACTTTCTGATTCATTTCATTTAAAAAGGTGAAGTATGTTATGTAACTACATTAATGGTTTCACAACATTGCTTGAAGGAATAGTTAAAATTGCCGCTATATAACACTAAATATTAATATCTTCCTTAGACGAAGTTTCTGTTTCAGCATGTGTTTTGGGGCTTCATCAGCAACTATCCATTGTCAAAATCGGCGACAATTACCGTATAAATTCAAATGTTCGTCACATGTCACTCTCCTATTAAAAAAATAAAACATTATTTTGCGGGAGTGTAGCAAAGTGCAAACTTCTAGGCATCACGACTCGTCGTTTTGAGTAAGATTATGGAGGAAATATATTTACATTACATACATACCATTATCATTATAGACTGTTATGCCTTTCAGCGTTCAGTCTGCAAGCATCTGTGAATTTTTTAAAGGTCGCCACAATCCTCGATTTGCAGCTAGTGTTGTAGCCTCATTTAGTTTTATACTTCTTATCTTTAAATCATTAGAAACTGAGTCTAACCATCGTCGCCTTGGTCTACCTCTACTTCTCCTACCCTCCATAGCAGAGTCCATTATTCTCCTAGGTAACCTATCCTCCTCCATTCACCTCACATGACCCTACCACCGAAGCCGGTTTATGCGTACAGTTTCATCCATCGAGTTCATTCCTAAATTAGTCTTTATCTCCTCATTCCGAGTACCCTCCTGCCATTGTTCCCACCTGTTTGTACCAGCAATCATTCTTGCTACTTTCATGTCTGTTATTTCTAACTTATGAATAAGATATCGTGAGTCCACCCAGCTTTCACTCCCGTAGAGCAAAGTTGGTCTGAAAACAGACCAATGTAAAGATAGTTTCGTCTGGGAGCTGACTTCCTTCTTACAGAATACTGTTGATCGCAACTGCGAGCTCACTGCATTAGCTTTACGACACCTAGATTCAATCTCACTTACTATATTACCATCCTGGGAGAACACACAACCTAAATACTTGAAATTATCGACCTGTTCTAGCTTTGTATCACCAATCTCAAATTTAATTCTATTGAATTTCTTACCTACTGGCATCAATTTAGTATTCGAGAGGCTAATTTTCATACCATACTCATTGCACCTATTTTCAAGTTCCAAGATATTAGACTGCAGGCTTTCGGCACAATCTGCCATTGAGACCAAGTCGTCAGCATAGGCCAGACTGCTTACTACATTTCCACCTAACTGAATCCCTCCCTGCCATTTTATACCTTTCAGCAGATGATCCATGTAAACTACGAACAGCAAAGGTGAAAGCTTACAGCCTTGTCTAAGTCCTGTAAGTACCCTAACCAAGAACTCATTCTACCATCAATTCTCACCGAAGCCCAACTGTCAACATAAATGGCTTTGATTGATTTTAACAATCTACCTTTAATTCCATAGTCCCCCTGTATAATATGGAAATTGATACATGTATGTGAAAATTAGAATATATGTCTAAATTCAGACTCTGAATGGAGAATTTTTGCGTCCTCTTTTTTTTCTGGCGTTTTCTTCCTATTTAAATAGTTTTTTTCCTCCTCTTTGTATCTACATCCATCTGTTCAACCTAGTCCTATGGCTATATCAACAATTACCTAACAAATTCAAAATGTAAAAATCCGGTCGATGAAGTTGGGGATTCAACCAGAATTTTGGCTGGTCGCCTGACGTTTAAGAATTCTAGGCTGATGGTGGCAAAATCTTTGTCTCAAACTGAAGCAACAACGGCAGGACAAAGCGAGAGTGTGATGAATATTAGACCCACAACAACACACACTAATAATGGTGTGGCCGGGTGGATCTGGTCCATGTCATTCCCATAATGGCACTGTGGCAAGGCAGAGCGCGCCAGACCCACAGAGCTTTATAGAGCACATAAACCCGGCCTTGCCAGTGTCCGCACAAAGAGCAGGGACGTCACTTACATTACCAAGTGCTTTCTCTCAAGTACGCCTCTCTTCAGTCGCCGATAATTACATGGATTACTGGTGGGAAATTGTGAAATACTTTGCCCTATTTAGTCTTCTAATTTATTTATTTTATTCTAGGCGAAAAACAGCCACACAATTTGCACTCTGAGAAGCAGGCAATCTACGTTCCAGTTTCCAATTACATCATGGAGAAATATCATGTGAGCTTCGTCACCATTTGCGGGTTTTTAGTGGGTACAAGATGTACCATACCGGGGATAACAGCCGAGTTGTGGAAGAGAATTTCCTTCAAGGAAAGCTATCTAGCCACTATTGCCGAGGCGGATATGCGTGGGTTCGCGCTTCCTTTAAGGAACAATTTAAATTCACAAACAATACTGTTTTTTTTTTGCTAGGGACTTTACGTCGCACCGACACAGATAGGTCTTATGGCGACGATGAGATAGGAAAGGCCTGGGAGTTGGAAGGAAGCGGCCATGGCCTTGATTAAGGTACAGCCCCAGCATTTGCCTGGTGTGAAAATGGGAAACCACAGAAAACCATACTCAGGGCTGCCGATAGTGGGATTCGAACCTACTATCTCCCGGATGCAAGCTCACAGCCGCGCGCCTCTACGCGCACGGCCAACTCGCCCGGTAATACTGTGTTTTACGGCAAACACGTTGAGGTTCAGTTTCCTAAATAAAGGCTTATATATATATAAAATATCGAGTGTTGAACTACATTCTCCTTCGTCTCTTTAATATTCAGGGCCGTGCTGAGTGGCTCAGACGGTTAAGGCGCTGGCCTTCTGACCCCAACTTGGCAGGTTCGATCCTGGCTCAGTGCGATGGTATTTGAAGGTGCTCAAATACGTCAGCCTCGTGTCGGTAGATTTACTGGCACGTAAAAGAACTCCTGCGGGACTAAATTCCGGCACCTCGGCGTCTCCGAAAACCGTAAAAGAGTAGTTAGCGGTACGTAAAACAAATAACATTATTATTATTATATTTAGGAAAGCAAAGGTAATAATAATAATAATAATAATAATAATAATAATAATAAACTCCATTAGAATTAATTTTACGTGTCAGGAAACATATTGATACCAAGCTGTCGTATCTGGGCCCTTTAAATACCCCCGGACAGAGCGGGGGTCGAACCCACCGACTTAATCACAGAAGGCCAGCACTCCAAAATCTGAGCTACTCACCCCAGCAGGAAATTAAACACAAGTTTGTAAAGGGAGCCATCGTTCCAGGAGGGAAATTCAAAACTTGGAGATATGCTGATATTGACATTTTCTCTGATTCTGGAGAGCATCTGCAGAAATTCTGAATGGGATCGACACAGTCTTCGACAATAAGTGCAGCATGGAACGGTTAAATTCTGTTGGAGTTTCAGTTGAGTGTCTGACGTGAGTTCAGTCTGTGAGCGCCGTGACAGCGAACGATGATTGCTGACGAGGGGAACGCGCCAAGTGTAACAACACGATATCCCAGAAATGTTGCTCAGTGCAGGAGTGTTCGTAGTAGGGCCCGGATGTTTATGCAGTAATAGGTTAGAATGCAAACTTCCCGAAGCGTGTAACAAGTATAGTCTACCTTCACAACAACTGTGCTAGCGGGTTTGCATAAACAATAGGGGTGCGTCCCATCAAAACCCCTATAATTTATGTTACTCTTGCTACATTATGGAAGAGTGGGTGGCCGACACTTCCTACTAACCAAATTAGTTTGCAATCTAAGCTGTTACTGCATAAAAATCCGGGCCCTACTAATAAGTGAACACATGTTTCGGCTTATAATGGCAGTCGAAGTTTCCGACGTGTTTTATGTGCCTTTTAGCGCGTAAGAACTTTACCTGACGCCATGTGACGCAGCGGTAATCCCCGCGGCCTCAATTCTTTGCGCCCCGTGTTAAAATCCCAATTATCTGTGTTGTTGTTTTTTATTTCTTTGTTTGTTTAATTTATCTACTTATGTTCATTGACGATTAGTACACGAATGTTTCTCATCAAGTTAGTGGATACAAGGGCGTTATGTTGATTGTAAAATTACAACTGTGTTTCACAGTGTTATGTATTCATCATACTGAATCATAACTTGTTAAAAGGGCTTAAGCCCATAGAACATAAGTTTAAGAGGCAAAGCAAACGTCATTTATCAAGCGGTTAATTTTGTTTTTGTAAATTGCACTATTCTCATGAATCAACCTGTAATGTATAACATGTAGGATATAAGTTCTTTAATTTTTATTCAATTTTATATACAGATTAAGGTGTTTTAGTTACATGGACCTAAGTCCTTTTAACAATTCATTCTTGAATATTGTTAGTATATGACATAGTTTGAAACCATTATTTCTTTCTTTCTTCCTTTCTTAATCTGTTTACCCTCCAGGGTTGGTTATTCCTTCGCATTCAGCGAGGAATCCCACCTCGACCTCCACAACGGCAGTGTCCTGGAGCGTGTGGCTTAGGGTATGGAATACAACTGGGCAGAAAGTCCAGTACCTCGCCCAAGTGGTCTCAACTGCTGTGCTGAACAGAGACCTTATTAGGGGACGAGAAGTTTGGAAGGGGTGTACAAGGAAGAGGGAAGGAGGCGGCCGTGGCCTTAAGTTAGGTACCATCGCGGCATTTGCCTGGAGAAGAAGCGGGAAACCACGTAAAACCACTTCCAGGATGGCTGGGGAAGGAATCAAAACCCCTCTACTCAGATGACCTCCCGAGGCTGAGTGGACTCCGTTCCAGCTCTCGTATCACTTTTCAAATTTCGTGGCAGAGCCGCTAATCGAACCCAGGCCTCCGGGGGTGGCAGCTAATCACACTAACCACTACACCAAAGAGTCGGACAGTTTGAAACCATACACATATAAATAGTTTCATTTACCGGGTGAGTTGGCCGTGAGGTTAGGGGCGCGCGGCAGTGAGCTTGCATCCGGGAGATAGTGGGTTCGAATCTCACTGTAGGTAGCCTTGAAGATGGTTTTCCGTGGTTTCCCATTTTCACACCAGGCAAATGCAGGGAAGGATGTACCTTAATTAAGGCCACGGTCGCTTTCTTCCAACTCCTAGGCCTTTCCTATCCCATCGTCGCCATAAGACCTATCTGTGTCCGTGCGACGTAAAGTCACTAGCAAAAAAATGCTTTACTACGCCTGTTTTTTAATATTAATACCACTGATGTGGCATACAGTAGACACACTTTTTACAGACATGTGACTGTAACCGGAGCTTCAGTGGTTACACAAACACAGATAAAGGGAGGAAGGTAAATCACATTACAAGGTACCTAAACACTATACACACCGTAATCATGTAATGAACTGTGGCGAAAACAGCAGAAATAAATATCAGTAAGGGCAACTTGACGATAACAAACAAGGAACGTGGGACGTAACTGGGAACCTACCAGGGGCATGGGTATGTCTAGGTTGCGGTTCGGACAAATTAACAATGATCTTTGATTTTCAAAATATTATTTTCAAAATGGACTTTACAAAATAAATAAATTACGAACAGTTTCAGTCAATGTGGAAAATACCGATACACCTTTCGTAAGATACAGATACATGTTCTCAAAGACACCTAAGTTGTATTCTTTGATGAGAGCTTCCTATGAGTTCAAAGAGTTAAGCAAGTACATCTCAGTACAAATCAAATTCCACAAATACTATATTGAAGGTGAGAGGAAGCCAAAAATACTATTACATTTCAAAGTGAAATCAAAACTAGCTTTTTACATCTGATCAAAAGAGTGGCGATTAGGGCAAACTCATGTAATACACCAACGAAAACTGAATGGGACTTAAAATAGGACCGAAAGCAACAGCGCTTACCCTTAGGCAACCCATGCTGGTACTGAGGAGACGTTCACGACGTCAAAAACTTCGGCAGGCTCGGCAGGCCAAGACCAAGACGACTCAGAGACTTAAGAGCTCAGATCTCTCATGAAATGCTGTCTAGCCCCTTTTAAAGGGGACCCTGGCCTTGGAGTAGCCAATCATAAAACAGGAGCTTACCCGGATTGACCAATCGCAACACTTACTTCAGTCGCGAAGCTTAAACACTTTCTCGAATACATACAATCGCGAATCTTCCATTTCCAGAATAGTCAGAACATACTTTCTAGACTACATAACTAACAAAGGCCAATACACCCTGTTCAAAAATTCATGTCACAACTTTCTGGATAGTTCCAGTAAATATAGAAATGAAATTTACTAGTTACAAATACCATATATTACCAAAATATTTACACTGTGCAGGTTAGGTAGTTACATGGAATACAAATAAAACATTCTATTACCACACTTCAGATCATTATTCGGGAGATAGTAGGTTCGAACCCCACTGTCGGCTGCCCTGAAGATGGTTTTCCGTGGTTTCTCATTTTCACACCAGGCAAATGCTGGGGCTGTACCTTAATTAAGGCCACGGCCGCTTCCCTACCATTCCCAACCCTTCCCTATCCCATCGTCGCCATAAGTCATATCTGTGTCGGTGCGACGTAAAGGAACTAGCAAAAAAAAAGTTCAGATCATACAGTAAGTACTACTTAACAAGGTTTACAAATAAAATCTTCTATAACACTTTCCACTTCCAATATATTCAACACCTGTGTCAGTGACAAATGGTAAAACTACTTACTAGGTATTAAGACATCAAAGGCTAACTACTTGAGAAGCCAGAGCGTGACATTATTTCACTTTTCTTCATTATTCCACCGCAGAATCTCCTGCTAAAATGTGTCTTCTTGTGTACCACAAGGAATGTACGGTAGCACATGTTGAACATCAGCTAGTTTTTGTGTTGATGAACGATACCGATCGTAGAAACATTCGCAACATAGAAGTTTCCCATCGCGCGGAGGCAGGTTTGCCACAGTTCTGTTTCTGGTTTGGAATATCACTCCGGAAATAAACTTCGTTAATATTACCGGAAAACCGAGCTCGATAGCTGCAGTCGCTTAAGTGCGGCCAGTATCCAGTATTCGGGAGATAGTAGGTTCGAACCCCACTGTCGGCAGCCCTGAAGATGGTTTTCCGTAGTTTCCCATTTTCACATCAGGCGAATGCTGGGTCTGTACCTTAATTAAGGCCACGGCCGCTTCCTTCCCACTCCTAGCCCTTCCCTGTCTCATCGTCGCCATAAAAATTATCTGTGTCGGTGCGACGTAAGGCATGTATCAAAATCAAAAAATATATCCGAAAATTTCATGTGTTGGCCATACGTTTGCGATAAACCACCCATAATGGATCTTTTCTCCAAAAAATATCAAATAAGTTGTTTAATGCTTTTATTTTCGTTTTAAAATTCATTTATCAGACAGAACATAGATGAATAAGGACGACGATTTTTAAAATACATTGAACAAAACCATTCGTGTAGTAATCGTCAATGGAGAAAAGTAAATATATGAAACATGAAAAAGACAATTCTACGGGATTTGAACATGAAGAGCAAGCGTGTGAGTTGGCGGCGAAAACCACTGAGCCAAGGCGTCAGCTGAACTTTCAATGTGCTAAAAGGCACATAAAGCACGTCGAAAACTTCGACCGTCATTTTCTGTGAAGCGTTCGATTGTCTATGGATAGACCGAAACATGTGTTCGCTTATTTTAACCCCTCTTTCGCTGAGCGAAGTTTCTAGGAAATCGGTTCGTTATACTTGGGGGATTCCCCTTGTGAGTACACGGCCGAGAAATGAGTGCTGAGGCTCGCAGCTGACAGACTGTGCAAGTATGAGTAGTATGTGTAAACTGTGGAACTAGTATGACTTTGTTTGTATGTATATGATAGCAGTTAAATAACATTTAGTCCTAGTGTTAAACGCTGCCAGTTGTGCCCGTATTTATCACCCTGTCGGCCCGTCACGGTACAGTATACTTTCTCTTCCTGGTGATATAACGTATTTACGCGAATAATCCCCGCATATTTTTTTTTTCAAAATTGACGCACGAAATTGGGGTGCGGGTTTTATTGGCGTCAATGTTCGCATTTAATTTTTTTAAATGAGCCTTCCAAAAATTAGGGTGCGGGGATTATTCGGCGGCGGGGATTATTCGCGTAAATACGGATATTTACGCGAATAACACCCGCATATTTTTTAAAAAATTGACGCACGAGATTGGGGTTGCGGGTTTTATTTGCTTGATGTTGATATTTAATGTTTTTCAGAATGAGCCTTCTTAAAAGCAGGGTGCGGGGAATATTCGGCGACGGGAATTATTCGCGTAAGTACGGTACCCTTTTTTTTTTACAAGTCGATTTACGTCACACCGACATAAATAGGTATGGCGACGATGGGATACGAAAGGGTTAAGAAAGAGAATCAAGTGGCCGCTGTCTTAAGTAAGGTACAGCCCCAGCATTTTCCTGGTGTGAAAATGGGAAACCACCGGAAACCCTAATCAGCACTGAAAACAGTGGTGCACGAACCCACCATCTCCCGAAAGCAAGCTCACAGTTACTCGCCCCTAACCGCACGGCAAACTCGCTGGGTTCTGGTGATACCAACACGAGTATAAATCTCTTTACGTAGCCTTCAGGCTGCTAGCTCCTGGCAACACCACATTTGAAAACGTGCATATTTCAGCGCCAGCGCTGCATGTCTGACGGGAAATAATTGCAGCCATTTCCAGTTCAGCCAGCCATTCCACTGGACCGATTTGTTTCATTCTCTTTTTATTCTCTCCGGAATTACCTCCCAGTGAATTATTAGGCATTGATAGGTCTCTAAGTTCAGTCAACTACGGAGTAATCCTAAAATCAAATCACTATACGGCCACTCAACAGACGAAGACTTGCAACTAGCCCGCGATACATTCTGTACGTAGCGGGTTACATACAGTAAGGAGCAATATCTTTACGCAGACATCGGTGAAAATGAAATGTCGTATGGCTTTTAATGCCGGGATATCCCAGGACGGGTTCGGCTCGCCTGGTGCAGGTCTTTCTATTTGATTCCCGTAGGCGACCTGCGCGTCGTGATAAGGATGAAATGATGATGAAGACGACACATACACCCAGCCCCCGTGCCATTGGAATTAACCAATTAAGGTTAAAATCCCCGACCCGGCCGGGAATCCAACCCGGGACCCTCTGACCCGAAGGCCAGTACGCTGACCGTTCAGCCGACGAGTCGGACTGTAGACATCCGTGAAGCTAAACGATTAAAATGGCTTGCAGTTTAAATTTCAGAAACATTTATGGCAAAACTATTACTTCTATTAATTTGAAAATTCGTCAAGAAATACAGTGGTTCAGTCTTGAAGTCAGGACGGGGGATTTTTTACTATCACTTATAGTTTCCCTTAAATATTTTTTTGTTACCAACCCTACATTTTTTGAAAAAAATGCTATATTTAATTTACTTATACGCTACTGAACATATTGTCAAATGGCTGTGTTAAAATGTACTTTCTACCACAAAGAGCACTATATAAACGTTTCATCTGGCTATTTGGAGTGGTTGTTGAGAAAATGTTCCTTGAATTTAAAAAATCTAATTTACGGGAAATGGCCTCCAAAATGTATCAATACATTCCTGCACTATAGGATGGATTGTCAGGGTCTTCTTCTTCATCCTCCAAGAGGATTATTCTTCTTTTCTGTCCTGTTGTTCAATCATAGTTCATGACCCTTTCTCTTCTTTCTGATTGGTCAGCGTAGTTGCCTTCGGTTCAGAGGGTGCGGGGTCGATTCCAGGCCGAGTCAGAGATTTTAACCACAAAATTGTAATTTTCCCCGGCTCGGGGACTGGATATTTGTACTGTCTCCAACATTCCTGCAACTCACACACAACAACATCCTCTACTACAAAAACACGCAGTTCCCATACGCGGTAGATGCCACCCACCCTTGTTGGAGGATCTGCCTTACAAGGGCTGCACCAGGCTAGAAATAATAATAATAATAATAATAATAATAATAATAATAATAATAATAATAATAATAATAATAATAATTGCTCAGTCTGTTTCCAGTCACTCGACCGGGTTAGGAATGTAATGAATGAAGCCCCATCTAGCGGCGAGGATAACCATTACTGTGACGGCTGCCCAATTCCTCTGTAAGCACGTATAGAAACATCAATAACTCCGCTTCTAGGGCGAGTAGAATGATAAATCAAAGTTTGCCTTTAAGAGGAATGTTCAAGATAATTTTTAGTAGTTAAAATGAAATATCGTAATTTTTCGGATTTGACCACCTCCGGTTCCCCTTATCCAAACTTGGACGTATATGACTTAACACTATATGTAGATAAATACTGTGGGGAGGGTGATACGTTGCCCCTAGAATCCTCAGGAGTCGGGTTGAAGAGGGAGTGACGTACAAAATAATCGAAAACGACCTATATTAGTATTGAATTAATACATTTGGGGATCGCTGTGATGAATACTGTCACTCCAGATGCCATTTAAGTCCAAGTTCACCCACAATTGGTAGGAGGACTGGGGAATGGAGTGTTGGGGATGAAAAGATGTGAAAAAAAGAAAATGTTCAAAATGACTGAGATTGTGGATGTATGCGCGCTTGTTCCAGCATAGCTCGTAAACAAACGTGGTATAGATATGATTTAATAGCTGGAGAAAATTATGCGGGGATTAGCACCCCTATGATTGGTTTTGGGAGGGAGAGACATGTAAAAATACTCGAATACGACCAATATTAATGTAGAATCCATCTTTTCGTGGACGCTGATCTGAATAGCGACACTACCTCCATCGACATGGGGGTGAAAAGGGGTGAGAACTAAAATGTCCAAAATGACCGGATTAGTGTTAAATCCACAATTTTTCCATTCGCTAGGCTGACTGGTGAATGTTCCAATTGCATTTTTAACCGGGTAAATCATATCTATTGCACAACGCATATATAGATTCAGTTATCACTTGTTTTTACTATTTATTTGTCCGTCTCCATGGCTAAATGGTTAGCGTGCTAGTCTTTGGTCCATAGGGTACCGGGATCGATTCCCGGTGGGTCGGAGATTTTAACCTTAAATGGTTACTTCCCTTGTCTCGGGGACTGGGTATTTGTGCTGTTCCCAACATCCCTGCAACTCACACATCACACATAACAGTATCCTATACCACAATAACACTCAGTTACCTACACATGGCAGATGCCGTCCACCCTCATCGGAGTGTCTGCCTTACAAGAGCTATACCCAGCTAGAAACAGCCACACTAAATTATACTATTTATTTGAAGGGATCAGCTCCACGCAAAATACAATCATTTAAAATAAAACTTTATATTAAACACACAACGATAACTCTAAAATTAGAAAATAGTTTGTGAAACATAAATCAACTTACAGTAAAAAAAATCTACAAAAAGTCACCTCACACACAATGAACAGGTAATAAAAATCCTAAATGAAAATATTCAAACAAGTGCCCTGGTCATACATGGAGAAATTCTATATCGAGGGACGTTATATGACCTATTTATAACTAATGAGTAGTAGTAGTAGTAGTAGTAGTAGTAGTAGTAGTAGTAGTAGTAGTAGTAGTAGTAGTAGAGCGTATGTATAGGTACTTTTCGATGAGATTATAAAATATGGAACGATGTATGAATGAAGTTCGTGTGTCAGTATTAAACCAGACTACTACAAGTAGATCAGCGAACGCGTGCCTCCTTCGTGTATAATGTTCTGGTAGAAGAACACCCATTGCGATTTTTTTCTGGATAGATGATAGACTTGAATCTGTCAGCCGGCTCAGTTTACATCTCTGCGACATTTTTCTCTAGCCATCAATACAAAGCCTCCACCACAGAGAGAAGGTTTCTCGTTTCAGAGAAAGAATGGATATTAGATTACTTGAGAAGAAATATCACGAGAACTTTCTCATTCTGTTTTAAATGTAATTATATAACTTCTATTATTTCAACGTTTAAAAAGTTACATATCATTTTACTTAATTTCGTACTCGTTTCCTTGTTCCTTCCAATGTGAGCCTACGGATAAAAATTTAAAACGCAGCTTTCAAGGTTCCGAAAGCATCAAGTTAATTTGCCTCCACAAACTCGTTACTTCGGTTGTGTCCGTCTGAATTGTATTCTTGGAGACAAGCAATAGAAAGCAGAGAAGAATTCTTGTTCGTAACAATACACCTACTAACCTATCATGGTATATCTTGCTTTTCTAGTGGAAAATGAAAAGCTACAGCCTATTCCCAGTCATTCAACCGAGTCAGGAATGGAATGACTGAATGAAGCGGTGAGGATAGGAATTGTGCCGGCTGCCGAAGCCTGTCGCACTCCTCTGGGGAAATGAACAATGGCTGACAGATGAAATGAAATGATATGGGAGAGTGTAGCTGGAGTAAACAAGTACAGGAAAAATAAGAATACTCAGAGAAAATCCTGTCCCGCCTTCGCTTTGTGCAGTATAAATCTCACATTGATTAATCGCTATTTGAACCACGGAACCCAGCGATGAGAGGCCGGCGTGCTGTCGCCTGAGCCACGGACGTTTTTGCTTTTCTAGTCCTGTTTGCATTTAATGGCAAAACTATCCGCTGACACAATATACCATAGAACTACTGCCTAGGTATCATTTTGCTTTTGAGAGTAGTAAATAATCCATTGTCAGCTGGAGCTCGCCGAATAGACCTGTGGCGCAATTTCGCACGTGAGGTATAGTTATCGTACACAAATTCGAAGACGCGGAAAACGACGTGAAAAGACAGGTCAAAAGGTTGTGATCTTTGAACCCTTAGCACCAGACAACGAACATATTGACTGTTTAGTACGTACACAGGTGTACACTGTGTTGCCTGCAGTGTTAGTGCCAGTCCAAGAAAGTGACTGTAGTACCTGAGTGTACGCCGTGTTGCCTGTACTGTAGGCGTCAGTGCAGGCGAAGTAGTAGAACACCATTTTGATTTGCAGAGAGCTACTGTGCTTGCGTAAGCTGCGACTTGTTTATCTGCAAAGAAATCATGCCATACTAGAGAGGCAGAAGAGCCCGCCTGGTAGCTACGATCGTTAAGGCGTCAAATCTATGTAGCCCCGTTGGTCGAAGAAAATTGATCAGAATGCTGGTTGGCAGGGTAGGAGAGGTGGTGGTATACAATTTATAATCTCTAGGTAGCGCTCGAAAATCCTAGATTCAATTCTCATTTTTACACCAGGAAAATTCTGCGGCTGTACCTTTGAGGTACTTCCTAGACTTTACTAATTCATACAGCATAAAATTACTACTGGCTACATGCATCTTCTCTGTTATCACCTTTTTAGATTTATATTCCCACATATTAAAATATTACACAATAATTCTGGTTCTCCCCGGTGTCTTCCATTCCCTGTTTTTTTAGCAAGTTGGTTTACGTCGCACCAACACAGATAGGTCTTATGGAGACGATGGGATAAGAAAGGGCTAGAAGTGGGATCGAAGCGGCCGTGGCCTTAATTAAGGTATAGTCCCAGCATTTTCCTGGTGTGAAAATGGGAAAAAACGGAAAACCATCTTCAGGGCTACCGGCAGTAGGATTTGAAGCCACTATCTCCGGAATGAAAACTCACAGCTGCGCGCTCCTAACCGCACGGCCAGCTCGCTCGGTCACACCTTTTTTAATGACTTAACAAGAGTAAAATATTCAGATTCATTTTCTATGTTTCCTCTCTCCTTCCCATCTATCTCTCTCTGACATTTCTTGTTTCTTTACAATCTCTTCGTAGGTGTGTCACTTCTGTATCTTTATTGCACAAACTGCACCAATTTTCCTCATTTTCTCGCCTCATGACTTCATCCTCATAAACTGTCATCAGCCACCAAATTCTCCCTCTAATTTCCCTTTTTGTTAACATTTCAGTCCGTACTACTAAATGCATCGTTGCACATAGGTTTGCCGCTAGCAGGGGCATCTAGGCGTAAAACAAGACTAAGTTCCCATGTGCAACTCATGTTGCTTACGCGACCCTAATAAGGCAATAGGAAAAACGGCAGCAAAAGGTAATATGTGGTGAAGTGATTAGTGTGATTAACTGCAACCCCCGGTGACCCGGGTTCGATTCCCGACTATGCCACGAAATTTGATAAAGTGATGCGAGGACTTGAACAGGGTCCACTTAGACTCGGGTGGTCAACTGAATACCGGGGTGTTCGATTCTCACCTTAACCACCCTCGAAGAAGATTTCCGTGGTTTCCCACTTCTCCTTCATGCAAATTCCGGGAAGGTATCCAACTTAAGGCCACAGCCGCTTTATTCCCCATTCCTTGTCCATCCCTTTCAATTCTCCCATTACCCACAAGGCCCCTGTTAAGCAGAGTAGGTGAGACCTTCTGTACGAGGTACTGGTACTCCTCCCCAGTTTTATCACCGACCCAGATTCTCATGCTCCAGGGCACTGCCCTTGAGGTGGTAGAGGTGGGATCCCTCGCTGAGTCCGACGAAAAAAGACCAACCTTGAACGGTAAACGGATTAAGAAATAATAATAATAATAATAATAATAATAATAATAATAATAATAATAATAATAATAATGTAGGCTATCGGAGAGGCCTGGTGCAGCTCTTTTGAGTTGACGCCCTATAGGAGACCTGCGTGTTGTGAGAATGGGGTCTTACCTAAGATTCAGTCTAATGTTGGAGATGACAAGAACACCCAACCTCCAAGGCAGAGGAATAAACCAATGAAATTTAAAATCCCCGACCCCTTGGACCAAATTCCAGCATGCTAACCACTTAGCCATGGAGCCAGATGACTATCAAGTAAATGGCAATAATACATTGTAAACGACTGCAAATTGGGTCGTCACATGGCTCAAAGGTCAGCACAGCAACAGCTTCCTGCTACTTTATGCTGGTTCCATTTCCGACTGTGCTCTACGGAATATGTAATTTAAGGGATCAAGAATTTACCCGCACGCTGATACATACACCAATGCTATACAAGCACGATAATTCACTTGTGTTAAACACATGACTTGTTTCTAAAACTGTAATTTTACGTGATTGAAAGCTTCGTAGCCGTAGTTACGGGATTTCCACTATTGAAATGGTCTCCTAAAAATGCAAGGATTCTCAAGAACTGAAAAGCTACTGAAAATACTCCAGAGTAGTGATTTCTTATCTAAATATGGTTTTTGTTAATGCATTCAACCACTTTATTCACGTCAGCAAAAATGAATCACTGTCAAAAGGAGATGGTGGTCACAGGTTTGTAAATTTATTTCGATTTAACGAACCCTATACCAACAAGTCTGAGGAACAGTTTACTAGCTTTAAAAACCCTTGGATGCTGAAGTACGGAGTGGTTTGGCTTATTACACCAATTCAGCGTATGTGATCTTCAAGAATTCTAAATTCTATTTCACCGGGCGAGTTGGCCGTGCGCGTAGAGGCGCGCGGCTGTGAGCTTGCATCCGGGAGATAGTAGTTTCGAATCCCACTATCGGCAGCCCTGAAGATGGTTTTCCGTTGTTTCCCATTTTCACACCAGGCAAATGCTGGGGCTGTACCTTAATTAAGGCCACGGTCGCTTCCTTCCAACTCCTAGGCCTTTCCCATCACATCGTCGCCATAAGACCTATCTGTGTCGGTGCGACGTAAAGCCCCTAGCAAAATATATATATATATATATATTTCCATCTCGTACTTGGTCTTCGTCAACTCCTTCTCCTCCTTCTCAGCATACTTTTAGAGGTTTCTTTCAGTTGTTATACTATATTCACGTCTATGAATGAGATCAAGTTAAGTCATTCGTCATTCCTAACCCTAATTACGATCTTTCTTTCTTTCTTTCTTTCTTTCTTTCTTTCTTTCTTTCTTTCTTTCTTCTTTCTTAATCCATTTACCCTCCAGGGTTGGTTTTCCCTCCGGCTCAGTGACCTCTACCGCCTCAAGGGCAGTGTCCTAGAGCGTGAAACTTTGGGTTGGGTGATACAACTGGGGAGGAGGACCTGTTTCTCGCCCGGGTGGCCACACCTGATTTGCTGAACAGGGACCTTGTGGGGAAGTGGGAATATATATGAAAGGATAAACAAGGAAGCGGCCGTGGCTTTAAGTTAGAGACCATTCCGGAATTTGTCTGGAGGAGAAATTGGCTTCTCTCACCAATTCCACCGGGATGAACTGCAAGTTTTCTAAATTCTGTATCTCTCTCGTACTTGATCTTCCCCTCCGCCTTCTCATTTCCAGCATACCTTTTAGAGTTTGCTTTTTGGCATACTATCTTCACTTCTATGAATCAGAGGACCAAGATAAGTCAATTGTCATTCCTAACCATTCTTCCGATCTGCGGACTAAAATTAGTTTAATTGCATTTTTGTCGGGGTGAATAGCTCAGCTAAAGTTGGCAGATTCGATTCTCGTTCAGTCCGATGATGTTTGAAGGTGCTCAAATACGTCAGCTTCGTTTCGGTAGATATACTGGCATGTGAAAAAACTCCGCCAAGTCGCGCCTTCAAAAAATATAAAAAAGATTTTGGGGCGCCAAATCAATAACATGATCATTAATTGCTTTTATATGCTTGACTTCCAGATATCTATATAGGAGGGTCTAATTCAAGGGCCCAATGCTCGCAGGGTATGTTCTCAAACCTATTATCCACGTAATACTCTACTCTGTAAATGAATCCTTACTATTTTGGACATTATCAAAGTAACAAAACGAAACTTTCAAATTCATGCACCGAGTTTATACCATAAATACGTTGTTTGTCATCTGGTCTTTTCGTGTGTTGTTCCTTCGTTGATTCTAAATCCCATACTTTGAATACTTCCCCTGAGAATCCATATTTTCTCTCACCAATACAATGTTATCGCCATAACCGTAGGCCTGACTGTTCTTAAATTCACTTTAGGCTAAATTGCGTACGGTCAAGCCGGTGAAGTTCGAGCACTGATCACTTAATATGTAAAACTGAGCCAAAAGTACGAACCATGTGCACTGAATGTGTGTTCAACTGGTTTGGTTTCTATTTGTTGAGTTCTCAGCCTCATGGCTGCTTGGATCGCCTAAAAATCGACCAAAGACAAACATACATAGCCTAGCCTTCAATGAAAATATAGTGGTCGTGGGGGCGGCGACTATTGTTTTAACGTGAAGTACAACTAGGCAACCATCCCTCCTTGACTCAATAGTTCCTACCTTCGAAGAATTACGATATTTTTTAAAAATAAAAACTACGAATATAGTTCTACGAAAACCGTCCACGTAAACGTAAGTTACACAACGGAAAATTAAAGGAAAACTAACGGAACCGTTAAAGTCTCCTTAGACTATCCCTAAATAGTTTTCAAAAACAATTCAAATTATATTATCAATTTGACAAACATAATAACAACCGGGCGAGTTAGCCGTGCGCGTAGAGGCGCGCGGCTGTGAGCTTGCATCCGGGAGATAGTAGGTTCGAATCCCACTACCGGCAGCCCTGAAAATGGTTTTCCGTGGTTTCCCATTTTCACACCAGGCAAATGCTGGGGCTGTACCTTAATTAAGGCCACGGCCGCTTCCTTCCAACTCCTAGGCCTTTTCTATCCCATCGTCGCCATAAGACCTATCTGTGTCGGTGCGCCGTAAAGCCCCTAGCAAGAAAAACATAATAACAATGATGATGGTTGATTACTCTAAATGAACTTAAATATACTGTTCCAAAAGAGTTGAGGTAAGCGAGAATGAAATAACGATAATTAGCAGTACAATATGCAGCCCATTAGATGTTCACTAAGAATCCTTGCACAGTTTACGAAAAAGAATGTTAATACGAGGAAATAATGAAAATGAAAATGAAAACCTACAACCTGTTTTCCAGTCATGGACCTGATCAGGGATGTAATGAATGAAGCATATATAGGCTATTAGTACGATTGGGTCGCAACTCCCAAAGTGATGTATTAATGACTGATAGATGCTATGAAATGAGAATGGAGAGTGTTGCTGGAATGAAAGATGACAGAGAAAACCGGAGTACCCGGGGAAAAACCTGTCCCGCCTCCGCTTTGTCCAGAACAAATCTCACATGAAGTGACCGGGATTTGAACCACGGTATCCAACGGTGAGAGGCCGACGCGCTGCCGTCTGAGCCACGGAGGCTACGAGGAAATGATAATGATAATAACTGTACCGGGCGGTACACCTCCGCGCCGCTAATTTAAAATTTGCGCCAGTTGAAACTCTCCTACTGGAGGAAGCCTGAACTTTAACTACAGTGCTAATTCTCAAGTTTTTCAGAAGATGTCACTACTTGTAAATTTTGAAGTGTTCTGAACAGTGTCATTTTCGATGTATTTTTGTTTTGCCTGTAGTAAGAAGTGTGAACATTCTCTTCTAGAGGACACTACTGAAGAATTACAATGGTGCACCCTGGTGCGAAGTGAAAGAACTATGTTTTTGGAGAAATTTTGAATTCATAAGTTTGTTCCTTGTTAAATTTCTTTCAGTCATTGTTTAAGTTGGCAATATTAACCCTTTCTTTCCCCTTGTTTCGAATTTACCAATCCCGAATTTCTCGAATTAATTTTCCACCAGTAATGTGTTTCTTCTTCATCTTGTGTAGGGGTTTTCTTGGTTAGCCAATAAAATTCTTGTGGGAGGGTGTTCTCATTCTTGAAACGCCTCGAACTTACCGCGAGAGTATATAAACTGCTGATTTTCGGGTCTCCGCGCCACCTCAGTAACAGCTATCAGTGTGTAAAGTACGTAGCAGGGGACGGGAAGCGCCTCTTTCTTCGGACAGCAGTTCAACCACAAGGTAATGGCCTTTTAATAACTTCTTTTCTTGCTAGCTCAGCAGTTTAACTCTCGGGGCAGGTCCGAAGCCTTTTCCATGTAACTTTCCTTTAAAATGTAAAGACACTCGGTATCAATTCTTTCTGTGTTAACTACAAATTGGGATAGAGTGTGCTTAACCCTCTCGAGCTCCCACTCATATTGCTTCGAGGTGAACTTATTTTCTCAACCGTTTCTGCTAGCGTAATGTAAATTGTCTTCTCATATAAGTCACCTCTTTAGTATGGGATTAGCCCTTGCATTAACGGTCTAGTGCCAAATAGGTTTTAAACAAAATGTATTAGGAGTGCAGCTTCGCCTCCTCTCAAATTGGTATTGTCGAGGCCATGTAATATTTCTGTTTCTTCACTTAATAGGCCTCAGTAGGTTGGGTATCTTTTTACCCCTGTGTCTATGTCCTTGGAGGACAGCTGGAAAGTCGAGTTTGGTGTGGCCTTTGATAGGCTTAAACTTTGAGAGCGGATTGCTCTTTTGAAATTGATTTTGGGTGCCTCGAGGAGGCTTTATTTTGTAATTGGGAGCAAGTGCTCCTGAACATGATTGGGGTCTTCTGCCCCATTGTCGAATCTTGTTTTTGGGTAAAGTTGGGCTAATTGCTCAAGAATTTGAGTCCGGGGCTCGAAGCCGAAATCCTGTTAATACTGTAATTGTACATTTGTTGCCTTGCTACTCTGTACCTGCCATTCTTGTTATTTCTTAATTTTGCTAAGAAAATATAACCTTGTTAAATTTTATCTTAACTTTAATTTCGTATTTTGAGACCTGTTCTCCCCCGCACCTTCTTTCACCTCTGCAAATCCACGATATTCCGTAACAATAATAATAATAATAATTGTTACGGAGATTTCCGTGGTAGGTAGAGGTGAAAGAAGGTGCGGGTGTGAATAGGTCTCAAACTACGAAATTAAAGTTAATGTAAAATTTAACAAGGTTATATTTTCTTTCCAAAATTCAGAAATAACACGAATGGCAGGTACAGAGTAGCAAGGCAACAAATGTACAATTACAGTATTTACAGGATTTGGGCTTCGAGCCCCGACCTCGCAATTCTTGGGCAACTAGCCCAACTTTACCTCAAAACAAGATTTAACAGAGGGGCAGAAGACCCCAATCAAGCCCCGGAGCACTTGCTCCAAATTACACAGTAAAGCCTCCTCGAGGCGTACAACAACAACAATTTACACTAAAGAGCGACCCGCTCTCAAATTTAGGCCTCTCCCAGGCCACACCAAACTCCACCTTCAAGCTGTCCTCAACGGACATAAACACAGGGGTAAAATACCCAATCTACTGAGGCCTATTAAGTGAGAAAAGGTTAATTATATGGCCTCTAAAATACCAACTTGAAAGGAAGCTCTCCGCACTCCTAATACACTTTATTTAAAACCTACTTGGCACTAGGCCGTTAATGCAAGGGCTAATCCCATACTACAGAGGTGACTTCAGAAAAGAACAATTTACATTATATTAAGGAAGAATCGGTTGTGAAAAATAAGTTCACCTCAAAATAAATAATATGAGTGGGAGCTCGAGAGGGTTAAGCACTCTCTATCCCAATATGTGACTTAAAGAGAATAGAGTTAAGAGACGTTACATTTTAGGAAAAGGTTACATGGTAGGAACGCTTCGGACCCGCCCCGAGAGTTAAACTGCTGAGCTAGCAAGAAAAGAAGATATTAAAAGGCCATTACCTTGGTGTAGAACTGCTCCCCAAAGAAAGAGGCGCTCCCCGCCCCCTGCTATGTACTTTACACACTGAAAGATGGTACTGAAGTGGCACAGAGACCCTAAAATCAGCAGTTTATATACTCTCGCGGAAAGTTCGAGGCGTTTCAGGAAGGAAAACACCCGCCCACAATCATTTTATTGGTTCACCGAGAAAACCCCTACACAATACGAAGAAGAAACATATTATTGGTGGAAAATTAATTAAAGAAATTCGGGATTGGCTGGATTTAAAACAAGGGGAAAGAAAGGGTTAATATTGCCAACTTAAATAATGACAGAAGGAAATTTAACAAAGAACAAACTTTTGAAATTAAATTTTCTCCAAAAGAACAGTTCTTTTTCTTCGCACTAGGGTGCACTATTGTAGTTCTTCAGTAGTGTCCTCTAGAAGAGAAAGTTCACACTTCTTACTACCGGTAAAACAAAAATACATCAAAAGTGGCACAGTTCAAAAACTCCAAACTTTCCAAGTAGTGACATCTTCTGAGAAACTTGAAAATTAATACCGTCAATAAAGTTCAGACTTCCTCCAGCAGAGGAGTTTCAACTGGCGCACATTTTAAATTAGCGGCGTGGAGGTGTACCGCCCGGTACAATAATAATAATAATAACAATAATAATAATAATAATAATAATAATAATAATAATAATAATAATAATAATAATATACATAAACAGTCTATTTCAACGGTAATACTGAGGGAAGCGCTAAAAATAAAACACATAATGGTAAAACATAGCATGTCATTGACTTGTCAAGGTGAGGGGCGTGACATGGCGGAAGTAAGTCAACGGACTGCAGCCGTCTGAAGCCATGCCAATGACAGAGCAACGGTTTTTTAACACCTCGCAGTAAATGGTGGATTAGAGACAAAGGAGCACATCATTAAGTTCCAGATTTCAAGATCCTAATAATTTAAGCACAAGTAAACAGATATATTTATTCCTAAACATTTGAGTGTAATTTGATAGATTCTAAGGATTTTCTTTAAGAACAAACATACCATTCTATTTTTAATTAAGTTGTTTCTTTTGCAGGGGTAATACTGTTACCATATGTTTCCTCTTTGGCCAGGTTATAAATGTATTTTCTCGAAGTTACTTTCGGCATACTGAAGAACGTAACAGTTGTAAATCGTGATATCGGAAAAAATATAATGGCCAAGAAGGGACGTGAAATTGAAGAACTTCGTATGCCTGATTAGGTTTTCCTTATACCGGTGCACATTAACTGAATCTTCAAAGAATATAGGCCGTATAATTCTGTACGGATTCACAGCACACCAAACACTTATATTTTAGTCATGCAATGGCATTTGGTGTACAAGATAGGGTTCTTAGGCACTGCAGTATCTGTTGTTTTGTGTCGATATATGGCCATTTAATTAAAACCGTGATTCATCAGTAAAAAAAGAATGTGGGTCAGTAGAGCCATCATTAACTTTGTCGAACACTCAAGTGCAGAAATTTACTCTACTTGCATTATCGCGGTGTTGCAGATCCGGAACGGCAGTTATCTTATAGGGTTTTAATTTTAAGAGTTTAGTGCCTTTTTCCAACCCGAGAATTGTGAAACTCACTACTCCTGCGCTAGCTTACTCAGAGATATTTTTAGGCTTTAGTTGCAACTTTTGTCCTATTTCATCGAATTTTCCTCTGTAAGAATACGACGATTAACTTCCGGTTTCGTGTCAAGAATAGCCGTTTTTCTAAATCTGTTCACAAGCTTACGAACAGTTTCTCTGTGATGCGCACGGACACCAGGGAATTTGTCTATAAATAGCCGTTTTACTTGTCTTTAGGCTTCTGTTCTCACGTAGGAATCATACATGAAAATTCTGTGTTCTACACCTACTGTTCGGCATTATAAGGCCCTATAACACGAAGACGAACACAAACACGTCCCTTCAACTGTCTAATCACCACATGGAGCACGGGAAGCGGTGCGGACAGAACCGGTTAGAAGCAGTATTGGTCGCCGCCCTCCCTGTGAGAAGCTTGCTGGCCGGCCGGCCACCACTTGGAACTAAGGCACTGTATGTAAGTATTGGAATTTCACATTATTTCTCTCATTAGCTCAATAGTTGCTGTATCAAACAGTCTAAAAAGATCAAATAAATGTACCGAATACAACAAAAGTAACAATTTCACATGATTCGTACTGGTTTCACAGGAACGGCCTTATTGGCATTGGCGATATCTCAGTCACGTGCATATTTTCAAAGCCAAGGTTGAGACTGAGAGTGCAATGTTGATACCATGCCTCGTCAGAGATGGATCTGGACTTGTTATATTTGTAAGAACAGGTAGTGATATTGGACCGCCATATCGCATTGGAGATAGGTGATTAAAAGAAAACATACTCTGTGGGCCTACGAAACTTGGGAGATTCAGATTTGCCGAGCGGCTGTTCTACCTTCTATAAGGTATCCGTCCTTCATGTGCATGTAAGGCAACTCTCATACCATGAGAACATTTTGAACTAAAGGGTGTGTAGTTTCATTAATGAATACAAAGAATGTCGGTGGCCCTGGGAAACCACCTGAGGGTAAATCCCACGCTCACCCTGAGACCCGACAAGTCCATGGCGTTATGTGAAGATAACATGGGGAGTGTGTCCTCTTAGCCTTTCCTCATGTCAGTTCTCCAAATTTCTGCCCGTTTTAAGCCAAGCAGCTTGGTGGAAGTTACCATAAACAACAACAGCAAGAAACTCAATCGATCAGAACACACGTTTTGGAGGTCAGTAAACGGCAACTAGAATGCACTATTGTTATTTTTCTCGTGATAACCTCATATATTTAATCAATAAAGTTAGTTTCCGATATCACTCCGCATTTGAATCTTCGTGGATAGATAAAGTTCAGAATAACCGTTGCAGGTACTCCTCACACGCATGATAATTTCGTCTGGTTAGGAGACTTGCAATGTAGAAAGTTCGTGGTTTCTGCGCTAGAGTTTGATACGTTACAGGCACCATTTTAACCCCATGTTGAGGATAATGAGTACCTGAGAATGGAGGAAACAATTCTGATGGAATAGGAAGTGTTGTGCGGTATTCTATACAGTGATTCTCATAATTTGAAAAACAACAAAGCTCCATGTATTAATTATGTGTAGGGTGTCCCCGTCAAAATTGTGCTCTCCACATATATAGTTATGTTTCTTCTAATAGCCAGTGTCATTCCTACGACATTTGTTATTTTCGAGATATTAGTGGGACACATTCTGATTATATTCAGCCCGGTGTTGTGACAAGCTCAAGTCATCTTGTTTTATTTTCCTTTTGAACCTCTGCAGTAAAGAGTGTGTGTGCAAGATTACGTGATTTGCTTGTCACGGCTCAAGGCTAAATTTGTGTCTATAGAGTCTGCGCGACATGCAACATTCTCTGAAGCAAGTGAGGTAATTATGGGAAGCAATTGTGTAGTAAAAACGCTAATCGTAATGTTTCTAAAAGCCACGCCTCGAACCTCAAGGATATTTAACCCTAGTGAAACCGTCTAAAACTTCCTTTTTTTTTTTTTTATTCCAGACATTATTGAAATATTCATCGGAGATCCAAGTTAACTTTCGCTTGAGACGTGAAATATTTATTCTGGTCTAGCTCGAACTTTTCGTAATTCTAATTTGTCATTTTCAGATTCTACTCACTTCATTGGGAAAAGGACTACAGACCCAGGATAGAACGACAGTACCAGCTAATTCCAAGAGGACCACATCAATCAACGTGGGATTCATCACCAAATACAAACATATTGCACTAAAATTGTACGCGTCGCCAGCATCGAAGGAAGGACATGAGGGATAAGGAACTTAACAGACCACAGACGGGAATCGAGTTTCATCACTAAATATAAGTACACTTTGTAAATATTACCTCTCCATCTATTTAGAAAATTTAACGACCTTCTTCAATAGAATTGCACTTCTATTAGTTATAAGTAGTTTTAAAACATTTTCTTACTTCATTCTTACCCAGGTACAAATAGATTTGGGAGTGAACTTGTGTGTATTGGGTTCTATTAGACTACAAGTACAGTAGTTCGTCTCCTGAAATGTTACTACCCCAGTGTAATCTCTAAAAATTAGACTTTAATAATTGATTACGCTCCCGGATAAATGAGAATTTAAAGAAACATTCCTGAAATTCATGAAACATTGTGGGTAAATTCTAGGTTGAGCTTCATTCACTGCATTGCCACGCGATATTGCAAATTGTGTCATCTTCTGGAAATGTTTATTGCAGACGTATATGGTAGATTTAAAAATCAGTGACGATAATAATAATAAAATAATTGGAAATCGGGTTAAATGGAAACATTAAAGGCCGTGAGTGATAAATGAAATTAGATTTGCTCATGTGGAATAAGTGAACTTGTGCCCAGCTGCAGATGTATGTACCTGTAAAATGGTATGCCTGCGGTCAATTGTATAAATTTTGGAAGCATTAGTAATGGGATACAACGCCTTTTGATGGAAGTGGTGCACGTGTTGAAAGGGTTTTCAGGTTTCATCATTTGAATAATAATAATAATAATAATAATAATAATAATAATAATAATAATAATAATAATAATTTCTAGACACTCAATGGCCACGTAGTAGAGTAGGTCAATTTTAATCCAGGTGTTATGCATATTTATCGTTTCTATCCAGTCTTCTGAATAACAAAATGATTTTGGTATATATCGTCGTGTAATGTTAGAGTAAGATTTTATTAAGTGATAATTCATGTTAAATCACGAGTCATATGTCAGATGTTGGAAGTATAGAAGTTAATAGAAGGTCATCAGTCGATGCGATCCAACCTTCTTTTCCCCATAAAAGTCGTGGATGAAAATAAAGCCTAGGAATCGAATATAACTTCGTAAATAAATTTTGAGTATCCTAAGTGCACAAAATTCATGTGATTGTAGTTAGAAATATGTTTCAGTATCATTTATTTGAAGTATGGTTCCTAATCTGACCTTGTGTTCATCTCGGTGGGCCAGATTATTCCAGCGTTGTCAGTGACTTTGTTCTGTTATTGTGGACTATTGTTTAATTCTTAAGACAAAGATTAGAAACATAATTAGTCCAGTTATAAAATGAATTAATTTGAACTGAATAAGATCGATCAATTTTCTAAAAATGAGCAAGTACCAGCAAACAAAATTATTGCAATGTACAATGTAAATAACGTTTTGTAAGTTTTATTTAAGGCCATAGTCGATTCTAACTATCTAGGTAATAATTTTTTACGATATTTATGACTCAAATATTAATTCTAATTGGTGATCAAAACTTGTGTCAGTTGAGAGACTATCTTAATTTAAAGAATATTTATCATGATACTGGGATGATATCAAAATTAGTCCTAGAAAGTCGTCGACGATATAGACGTTTGCTTCTCTGTAATATATGCACAAATGAGGTTTAGGGATAGCATGGTCATCGACCACGTGTACAAAGTTGGACATTAATTTTCTTGCAAAGTAATTCAGCTGGGATTAGGTTTAAAGACGTCACAGTGATAATTTATGCATATTATCAAGAGCAATTATCCAAGGATAGGAAAGAATTCTTCCATTTATTTAACTTTGCGCAGCAAGGAGATAAGAGATTTTTTTATAATTTACACTTTTGCAGAATACTTCATCGTCAGCAAAATTCAGCAGTGTGAATTTATAAACTACACATTTATTCGTGATTCATTCAGGCAACGTTTAACAAGAGACAATTTTTGTTCAATTTTGATTGTATTTGTGCATATCTTAAAATAAATGTCAAGCCTGTTTTAAATTGTTTTCTTTTGTATTGTCGTCAACCGTTGTCTACTCAATGGAGTCTGGAAAACGGGAGAGTAGCCACAAGACCTAACAAGACCTGACCAGACAAGATCCGCGTAACAGCACAAAGGAGACCAACTTCGATTGCTCAACAATTTACAAAATGATTCCTTGAAGGCAAATGGAATCCGTGTATCTCCTCAAATTGTACGTATTCGGCTGCATATTGCCCAATAAAGGTCGCTTCGGCACTGGAGGATCGGCATCGTGTTGAGAGGATAAAATGAGCTATCCGACGCATTCAGAGGATCCGATGAAACGTAAGAAGAACACTGTAGAAAGTACCAGATTTTTCAAGAGGTGCATGCATTTGGAGGTGGTAATGTAATGTTTCGGGCTGGGATTATGCCTGGCTGTCGTAGACCTTCGACACAAATTCGAGGAACTTTAACAGCCCAGCGGTAAACTGACGAAATTCTTCGATACATCGTATACGCATGCACAGAAATGGCGTCCTGACATAAACAATCAACACTGCCCCACTCTAGTACTGCAAAAGGACGAGAGAGAGTGAACGAGTAGTGATGAAGGCACATTGTATGTATTGCTATTCATCACCACTGTGCCCATTTCAATCTAAACAGTTTTGTTCTGGACCGTCTACCTGCAGTAATGCGAGAAGGTGGCGGGGACACCATGCTTTGTTTATATCGGGACACCATTTCTGTGCATGCGTGCGCAACCTTCATGGAGTAATATGGTGCTGAATTAATTTCTGTCAACAAAACTGTTCACCCTCACCGAGGTGTATCAGTGAGGAAGTTCATCAGAGAGGCGGGTAACAACCATATGAACTGGCCAGCTAATTCACTGGACACGAACTGTATTGAGCATGCGTGGGACAGGTTGAAAAGGCTTTCTTTATCTTCTACAACCTAAATAGACACTCCATGACTTCGTTAAAATTTCGCAGATGGAATGGGACCTTTATCGTCAAGATGACGTCAATGAACTAATCGCAAGCATACCACCAGAGGAGACCAAACACTGTACTAAAGCAGAATGAAGGATGGACAATCTTCACTAAGAAAACACACACATATTGTACTCTTTTCATTATTACTGTCTATTTTCGTTAGGTAATATTAGAAGAAAAACATTTCAGTTTGTTAAAGTTTATATTCCCAGATTGCGTGTTTCTGTGATACAATAAACAACATTCTATAACTATATTATTGTATTGCATCCTTGATATTCCAATTTTTGCGATGTATACATATGTAATACATGCCTGAAGCTTTACCTACAGCTACTACAGTTAACCCCCACCCCACACACTCAATGGAATTTTAACAAAAGAAAATAAACAGAAACAATAAACAAGTGAATGTCGACTCAATGGATTGGCTGTTTTGAACATTCACAGAGTTATTACTGTAAAACCAACAAATCTCTTGAATATATTTTCCAAAAAGTCTCGAACGTTGGATTTTAGATTGTAATCTGAACATACCATTCTCCGTAAAACTAGTGACCTTAATCATATTGTCCTTGTTCTGCATTTTAATGTAAGATCTTTTAGTGCACTGTAATCTGAATATCAACATAATTCACAGGCATGCGCGCACCACACACGCACAAACACCTTCATTATCTTCAATCATCATTTTATAACTATAACCTCCTCCCCTTCGGTCAATACTGCCTACAACCTCGGATATCCTCGAAACAAGCATATTTCACTGAAGGCAAAGAGCATGTGTGAAATCCCTGAACACGGTACAAATAATGGAAATGTTTCGTGAGTTTTTCGAATCTAATTTTTAACTGATTTCTTGACTATATAAAGGGACTGACTGTGTTATGCGGGAATAATTGTGTCAGATGCTCGAAGATATACAGGGTGAAGCGAAATTTTCTCACTCGGGCGTCGCAGAGCGACTCCTCACATGCCAGCAATAAAAAAAATGTCTCTCACAAAGTTCGTCCTTCGAGTATATCCGGCAGAAAAAGGGCGTTGAAGAGTGGCAATCTGGCAACACTGTAACCACATGTAGGGTAACTACCTCTGTCAGCACGTTTTATTCGTTCTGTACAGTTGGTGCAGTGGATAGAGTTTTGGGTTAGCCTGCAGGAGGTCGAGGGATCGATCCTGGGTTGAAGCGTATGTTTTTTTATTTCATAAATGTAGTCCAGGTGGTATGGTATCTGGCAACGTGATCGTCAACAGCGATTGCAGCGGGTCCTCTAGAAACCATTTTCACTTACATACTACGATCCTAGAAATGGACGAACAATTGTTTTCATTGGTCAGCTTTGAAAGACGCCCGTTTCACGTCGTGGGTATGAATTTATTCGCACCACTTCATATACTAGATGCGAAACCTGTTTCCTCTGTACCCTCCTCCAATGGTCTCATAGATTAGAACCAACTATTATTCTTGTCTCGTTCAGCTCCATTACATTTCGTTAGGGCCTTACGTTACCAGCAGGCCTTGCAAAGTATTTGTTGTGTTCAGGGTTACAAAATGTTGTAAATGTAGGATACATGTGACCTAAGGTACGGTGTCTTCCTGTATTACAGTATGTAATGTCCGATGGAAATTAGCAAATAAAAAACTGCGCCTCAACCTAGGATCGAACCCTCGACCTCCTGCATGCCAACCTAAAACTCTATCCATTGCACCAACTGTACAGCACACATAATAATTGCTGACAGAGGTACTTACTGTACATGTGGTTACAGTGTTGCCAGATTGCCAGTCTTCAACGTCCTTTTTCTGCCTGATATACTCGCAGGACGAACTTTTGTGACACTTTTTTATTGTGGCATGTGATGAGTCGCACTGCGATGCCCGAGTGCGCGAATTTCGCTTCACCCTGTATGCACCTATTATTGATACTGAATGCTTCACATGACAGTCATTCTGTAGCTATAGGTGTGAATGTGGTTTCCTGAGAATTTTTCAGTGCATCCTACAGGGTTGTTTATTGTCCCATTAAATTCATAACATGAACAGCAAGTTTATCATACTCGATGTGAGGGTTAGTGGTATCTCGTTTGGTGGAAGGAAAATCAATAACTTGCGTTTCGTTCACTATACTATACATTATAGATAGTGAAAAAGAGCCTCTAAATTTACCAGTAAGGGTAAAGAGTGTTAGTCTCTAATGAAGATAAATATGAGAAAGACCAAACTCTTGATTAACTAATCGAAGATCTGAAATCCTCCATATACAAGACATATAAGGGTACTCGAGTTTTCATCGATTTTTCATGACTGGGTTTAGCCATCGGTAATACGAGAAACTCGAAGATGGTTGTATTTTCCTGCGATGAATAAGCTAACTAAGATCTAGTAAAACTATGAAGAAAAGCAAGCAAGCAAACAAAAAGTTTTACGTGACTACAGATATCTCGGACATACCCACGTATCCTCCCAGTTTAACGTGGTATCCGAACCATAGGCACGTTAATTTCAATTTCAGATATCCCACATACATTGACCGAAATTTGAACCGTGGCGGTATGAATGAAGAAGCAGTGACAACGCTACTCCGACGTTCTTCTTCTTCTTCTTCTTCTTCTTCTCTTTGCCCTTCCCAGTCTCCCGGACGTCGGCGATCAATGTGGAGAGTGCTTTTCTGTCTTCAGCAACACAGTAGAGTTCATCAGTACTTTTTATGCCTGTCCAGTCATTAATATTCATAAGGGTTGTTGTTCTCCTGCCTGCTCCTCGGTGCCTTTCAATTTTGCCTTTCAAAATTGGATGTAAAACTGCGTATTTTTCACCATGCCCTAGGTATGCAATTTTTCTACATTTAGGGCTGGTTACCAGTTTTTTTTGTGTTTTCTTTTTCGTTTGCTCCCTGTAATATTTGTTCATTATTGATATGGTCATTCCACGAGACTGAGCATTATTCTATGAATGAAGTCAAAGTTCTAAGGCTTCCAGTCTTTTGATGGTGGCCTCTTTTAAGGTCCAAGTTTCAACCCCATAAAGGAGAGTAGACCAAACATAACATTTCACCATACGCTGCCGAAATTTTAAATTTAATGCATCATCACACAATAATGTCTTCATATTTCTGAATGTGACCTTGTAATTTCTATTCGGTTCTTAATTTATAAGTCTGGGTTCAAATCATCCTTTACCAAACATGCAAGATATTGTAAGTTGATTTACTTATTGAATTTGTTGGTCTTTGAGTTTCAGAGTAGCATTATTTCTTCCTCTGCTGAAAGCCATTAGTTTTGCTTTTTTGATGTTGATGTTTTAGACCCATCTATTCCACAACTATATTAATTTTGTCCAGGAATAGTTGCAAGCTTTCAACACTTTTAGCAAGAATTACTGTGTCATGTGCATGTCGCAAATTATTCCGCGATTACGCCCCTCAAATTAAGAAGATTCCTTTAGTTGAAGCATTTGAGTTCTCCATCTTTCGGTAGATCTAGGTTTTCTGGGGTAAAGGGGATAAAGATGAAAGTCCCATCGATGACGTGGAGGTTTTTCTATATATATATATATATATATATATATATATATATTTAGGCATCCTAACACATCGAAGGTCTTAGTTGATGCAATGATGGGAAGGGGTTAGCGGCCGTGGGCATACTTTAGGTACAGTCCTAGTATTTGCCTGCTGTAAAAATGGGAAACCACGAAAACTATCTTCAGGGCTGCCGACGGTGGAATTCTAACCACCATGTCTCGAATGCAAGCTCACAGCTACGTAACGCAGACCGCACAGCTAACTCGCTCGGTCCCTGGAGATGTATTGCTGGCAAAAAAGGCCACGCTTGGGCAGAAAGAAGAATGAATATGATCATTATGAAATAGCTGAATATCTTTCAGTCTTTCTTTCTTTCTTTCTTTCTTTCCTATGAGCATTTTTATAATGGTCTGAATTTGTGCCGGCCTCGTGGGATGTAGGTGTAGTGTGCCTGCCTCTTACCCGGAGGTCCCGGGTTCGGTTCCACCCTGGTCAGGTACTCTCTACCAAACTTCATAATGAATGACACCGACCAATGCAGTTTGAAATAGAGCGGAACTCTGTATTCGGGAGGTGATGGGTTGGTCTCCACCGTTAGCTGAACTGAGAACGGTTTTCCATGGTTTTCGATTTCCTTCGCTAAGACAAATGCAACGACCGCTACCCTCTCACCATTCTCTGCATGTCAAATCACCGCTACAAATCTTCTGCCCTCAGAAAGGGCATCGCCCTTCGAATGGCTCCCCAATTAAAGCACCAGGGCTGCACCAGGTTAGCAATAACCACATTGACCGAAATTCGAACCGTGGCGGTATTATTATTATTATTATTATTATTATTATTATTATTATTATTATTATTATTATTATTATTATTCATAAAATGTTACTTAAAAGTACTCTTCAATCAATCCGTGTTGACACAAACTAAATACCTTTATAAGCTTTGCAGTATTCTGTCACACAGTAATTTGTGCCAGAAAACCTCAGATTTTATGGTCTATAAGATGAAAGAAAAAATATATATTTACCTAACCTTACGAACTGGTTGGCAACAGCTATACAAGCTTCTCGCTCCTCAGCAAATCCTTTCAAGAATACATGAGTGTGGCAAACGAATCCTTTGATGGCATGGTCGGTATACTTTAAACGAGGTATTCCTTTGGTCACTTTCATCTTATCAATCAATCAATACTGATCTGCATTTAGGGCAGTCGCCCAGGTGGCAGATTCCCTATCTGTTGCTTTCCTAGCCTTTTCCTAAATGATTTCAAAGAAATTCGAAATTTATTGAACATCTCCCTTCGTAAGTTATTCCAGTCCCTAACTCCCCTTCCTATAAATGAATATTTGCCCAAGTTTGTCCTCTTGAATTCCAACTTTATCTTCATATTGTGATCTTTCCTACTTTTATAAACGCCATTCAAACTTACTCGTCTACTAATGTCATTCCACGCCATCTCTCCGCTGACAGCTCGGATCATACCACTTAGTCGAGCAGCTCTTCTTCTTTCTCTCAGTTCTTCCCAACCCAAACATTGCAACATTTTTGTAACGCTACTCCTTTGTCGGAAATCACCCAGAACAAATCGAGCTGCTTTTCTTTGGACTTTTTCCAGTTCTTGAATCAGGTAATCCTGGTGAGGGTCCCATACACTGGAACCATACTCTAGTTGGGGTCTTACCAGAGACTTATATGCACTCTCCTTTACATCCTTGCTACAACCCCTAAACACCCTCATAACCATGTGCAGAGATCTGTACCCTTTATTTACAATCCCATTTATGTGATTACCCCAATGAAGATCTTTCCTTATATTAACACCTAGATACTTACAATGATCCCCAAAAGGAACTTTCACCCCATCAACGCAGTAATTAAAACTGAGAGGACTTTTCCTATTTGTGAAACTCACAACTTGACTTTTAACCCCGTTTATCAACATACCATTGCCTGCTGTCCATCTCACAACATTTTCGAGGTCACGTTGCAGTTGCTCACAATCTTGTAACTTATTTGTCACTCTATAGAGAATAACATCATCCGCAAAAAGCCTTACCTCCGATTCCACTCCTTTACTCATATCATTTATATATATAAGAAAACATAAAGGTCCGATAATACTGCCTTGAGGAATTCCCCTCTTAATTATTTCAGGGTCAGATAAAGCTTCACCTACTCTAATTCTCTGAGATCTATTTTCTAGAAATATAGCAACCCATTCAGTCACTCTTTTGTCTAGTCCAATTGCACTCATTTTTGCCAGTAGTCTCCCATGATCCACCCTATCAAATGATTTAGACAGGTTTGAAATAGAGCGGAACTCTGTATTCGGGGGGTGGTGGGTTGGTCTCCACCGTTAGCTGAACTGAGAACGGTTTTCCGTGGTTTTCTATTTCCATCGCTAAGACAAATGCAACGACCGCTACCCTCTCGCCATTCTCTGCATGTCAAATTACCGCTACAAATCTTCTGCCCTCAGAAAGGGCATCGCCCTTCGAATGGCTCCCCAATTAAAGCACCAGGGCTGCACCAGGTTAGCAATAACGACATGAAATTATTATTATTATTATTATTATTATTATTATTATTATTATTATTATTATTATTATTATTATTATTGTTACCGTGTTTTTGCGGTAGTTAGAGGTGTAAGAAGGTGCGGGTGTGAACGGGTCTCAAGCTACGAAATCAGAGTTCATGTAAAATTAACAAGGTTATATTTTCTTTTCAAAATAAAGAAATAACAAGCATGGCAGGTACAGAGTAGCAAGTCAACAAAAGGTGCAATTACAGTATTTTCAGTATTTGGGCTTCGAGCCCCGAATTCACACTTCTAGGGCAATTAGCCCAACTTTACTCCAAAATAAGTTTTACCAGAGGGGCAGAAAACCCCATTCATGTTCAGGAGCACTTGCTCCAAATTACACAGAAAAGCCTCCTCGAGGCATACAACACTCAATTTTCAAGAAAGAGCTACACGCTCTCAAACTTTAAGCCTCTCAAAGGCCACACCAAACTCCACCTTCAAGTTGTCCTCTCAGGACATAGACACAGGGGTAACATACCCAACCTACTGAGGTCTATTAAGTGAAAAAGGTTAATTACATGACCTCTAAAATAACAATTTGAGAGGAGGCGATCTGCACTCCTAATGTATTTGTTTCAAAACCTAATTTGGCTCTAGGCCACTGATGCAAGGGCTAATCCCATACTACAGAGGTGACTTTAGAAAAGAACAATTTACATTACATTAAGGAAGAATCGGTTGTGAGAAATAAGTTCACCTCAAAGCAATATGAGTGGGAGCTCGAGAGGGTTAAGCACTCTCTATCCCAATATGTAGCTTTAAAAGAGAATAGACGCTAAGAGTAGTTACATTTTAGGAAAAGGTTACATTATGAAAAAAACTTCGGACCCGCCCCGAGAGTTAAACTGCTGAGCTAGCAAAGAAAGAAGTTATTAATCGGCCATTACCTTGTAGTTGACCGCTGCCGAAGAAAGAGGCGCTTCCCGCCCCCTGCTATGTACTTTACACACGAAAAGATGGAACAGAAGTGGCGCAGAGACCCAAAAATCAGCAGTTTATATACTCTCGCGGAAAGTTCGAGGCGTTTTAGGGAAGAAAACACCCGCCCACAATCACTTTATTGGTTAGGGATAAGCAGCATATTCAAGTTGGGGGAAGATACATCAGATTGGTCAGAAATTAATTAAAGAAATTCGGGATTGGCTAAATACAAAACAAGGGGAAAGAGAGGGGTATACAGCCAACTTAAACAATAACAGAAAGAAATTTAACAAGAAACAAACTTTTGAAATAAAAATTTCTCCAAAAAACAGTTCTTTCACATCGCACTATGGTGCACCATTGTAGTTTTTCAGTAGTGTCCTCTAGAAGAGAAAGTTCACACTTCTTACTACCGGTAAAACAAAAATACATCAAAAGTGGCACAGTTCAAAAACTCCAAACTTTCCAAGTAGTGACATTTTCTGAGAAACTTGAAAATTAATACCCTCGATAAAGTTCAGACTTCCTCCAGCAGAGGAGTTTCAACTGGCGCACATTTTAAATTAACGGCGTGGAGGTGTACCGCCCGGTACAATTATTATTATTATTATTATTATTATTATTATTATTATTATTATTATTATTATTATTATTATTATTATTATTATTATTCATAAAATGTTACTTAAAAGTACTCTTCCCTCAATCCGTGTTGACACAAACTAAATACCTTTATAAGCTTTGCAGTATTGTTGTGCCAGAAAACCTCAGATTTTATGGTCTATAAGATAAAAGAAAAAATATATATTTACCTAACCTTACGAATTGGTTGGCAACAGCTATACAAGCTTCTCGCTCCTCAGCAAATCCTTTCAAGAATACATGAGTGTGGCAAACGAATCCTTTGATGGCATGGTTGGTATACTTTAAACGAGGTATTCCTTTGGTCACTTTCATCCTATCAATCAATCAATCAATCAATACTGATCTGCATTTAGGGCAGTCGCCCAGGTGGCAGATTCCCTATCTGTTGCTTTACTACCCTTTTCCTAAATGATTTCCAAGAAATTGGAAATTTATTGAACATCTCGCTTGGTAAGTTTTAAGTGGAGTGTCATATCGTACAAAGTGCCAGATTCTGGTATTGCTTTTCTTTTTTACCATATGCCACAGGCATGGAAAGAATGGTACACTTGGGTGATTTCATGTTGTAAATTCAGACGTTAATGGTTGTAAAACAAGGAACCAAACCCCATGGCGCAACAGCCCTGGAGAGTCATGGCCTACCAAGTGACCGCTGCTCAGCCTGAAGGCCTGCAGATTATGAGGTGTCGTGTAGTCAGCACGATGGATCTACACCGGTGTAATACAAGAAATATTTTTTATTTCAACAAGTTAATACCAGTAAATTTAGTCTTTACATTACTCTATGGAAGTATTCCACGGATTACCTAATGAAATACGAGTAACTTCCATATCTTATAATTTTAAAATTAAGCTTGTTTAAAATAGAATACAATATTCTGTAGCTAGTTTTCTCCTGTACTGAACTGCCTCTACTACCTATACAAGAAATGTATTGCACCATAACGAGCTTTGATTCCGGTGTCTCTGATAATAAATAAATACGATACTTATCAGTCATTAAGAATAATATGCATAATAATAATTATTAATACCGAGCTCGATAGCTGTAGTCGCTTAAGTGCGGCCAGTATCGGGAGGGAGGTAGTGGGTTCGAGCCCTACTGTCGGCAGCCCTGAAGATGGTTTTCCGCGGTTCCCCATTTTCACACCAGGCAAATTCCGGGGCTGTACCTTAATTAGGGCACGGCCGCTTCCTTCCCATTCCTAGGCCTTTCCTATCCCATCGTCGCCATAAGATATCCCTGTGTCCGTGCGACGTAAAGCAAATAGCAAAAAAAATTATTATTAATAATAATTAATTCATTTGCCTTTCAGGTTTCGTATTTTCCCCTGAATCGGCGAGGGATCCCACATCTACCGCAACAAGAGCAGTTTTCTGGAGCGTGAAGTATTTGGTCTTGGATACAACTGGGAAGGAGAACCAGTACCTCGCCCAGGCGGCCTCCCCTGCTATGCTGAACACGGGCCTTGTGGGAAATGGGAAGATTGGAAGGAATAGGCAAGGAAGAGGGAAGGAATCGGCCGTAGCCTTAAGTACCATCGTGGCATTTGCCTCGAGGAGAAGTGGGAACCACGGAAAACTACTTCAAGAATGGCTCAGGTGGGAATCGAACCCCTCCCTATTCACTTGACCTCCCGAGCCTGAGTGAACTGCGTTCCATCCCCTGTACCGATGATGATGATGCTTGTTGTTTTAAGGGGCCTAACATCGAAGGTCATCGGCCCCTAATGGTACGAAATGAAAGAACAAAAATTGCAAAGGCATCCACTGACCAAAATAAAAATAAAATATGGCATGAAGAATGAATGGATGGACAGGAACTCAACAAAACACAAAACAAACAAACAAAAATCAGTGGATCGGACTCAATACAGATCGAAAATAACATTATTACCGACCAAGGAACCACTTATAAAGCACAATGATGCTTGGTGTCTAAAGGGGGTGCAAAATTCACGTCTAAGGCCCCACAGAATGGTACATGTCGCGAGTAAAATAGAACCATGGTATGTGTCATGTTGGGGTATTAATCAGAAGTTGTGAAGATTCACGGTGTTCCACAAAAGATGGTACTACTCACAAGTATTGCAATACGTACAAGTAACGCAGACCTATGGTGTGTCTCACACAATGGCCCAAGACAGAGTCAACGCAAACCGAGAAGGTTCCCCACCTAGGTGTACTAAACACGGGCGCCGGTATTCCCGTGGTGTTCCTCACATAGTGGGTACTAATCACAGGCAACGCAGACCCACGGTGCTGCTCATATAGTGGCACAACTCACAGGCTACGCCCAGACCCGCGGTGTTGCACACATGGGTACGACGCACCGGTACTGGAATCCACCAGGCCAGGCTTTTACTGCTACTAATCACAAACCTATTTCGTACCGAATTTAGTGGTACTACTCGCAAGTACAGGCAACCTATGGTGTTCCCCGCGTGATGGTACGATTCAAAATTAGTTGCATGGCTCTAATTCAGTCAGCCCTTGGTCGCCCCTTTTAGTCGCCTCTTACGACAGGCAGGGGATACCGCGGGTGTATTCTACATGTGTGTCCCCCACCCGCAGGGGGAAGTGTGTTTGGTCCGCGAGAGGTATTTTATTTCCCTCAAGTCCGCCGGCAAGCCGGTTAGGACCCCCCTATCCGCCACCTGGGATGCGCCACGTGGGAGTATCACCTCTCCCCCTGCTACGCCTGCGTAGCAGGTTCGTGGCATCCCCCGTACCACTTTTCAAATTTCGTGTCAGAGCCGGGAATGGAACCCGGGCCTCTGAGGGTGGCAGCTAATCACACTAACCACTACACCACAGAGGCGGACATATGCAGAGTTAACTCTCGAATATTAATGCGTCTTCTTGCACAGACCATCATTAACCGTAGCATACATCCCATTCTGAAGACATCTTTCCAATTAACACCACATCTCACAAGTTTACACATACATTTACCAGCTCTGACATGTGCCGGGGTTTCATACCGCGGACCACCATTATCCTAAAATAAAATTCAGCATATTTTAAATATGTTTGACCTATCATATATCCCCTTTCATCTTCAAACGTAAATGTTTTATATTTCGAGTCTCATTCCCTTCCCCCATTTTACCCTCGTCGGAAACTCGTTATCCATGGGACTGCACATACATTACACAATTCTCCTTCAATTTTATCCACACAAGAATCTGTAAACTATATGGTTACTTCTTCAGTTCTGCGGACGACACTTCCAACTTCACATTTTTAATAGAAGCACTAGAAGCAGTAAATGCGAAACGAGCTCATTGTCGATCATTGTGTGGCCCAGTTAATCGAACAAGACATTGTATACATTCTCGTGGTCTTGCCGTGAATTGACAATACATAGTTCGGTTTAGCATTCGATTAGGTGACTGCCAATTACGTTAATTGTCCGAGTATTGGGTCGCTAATGCAGGAAACTCCCATTCGAACCCCGTGACCGGAATAATTACTGTAGAGACCATGAAATGTGCCGTTTCGATAACACGCTCAAGCGATACTATGCGTTGTTCAATCTACAAACTCATAGCTTATCGAGGAGTGCATTTTAATGGCAGCTGCGGTTGAGGGAAGTTTGCGATGCACAGTAGAACCTCCAGTAGTAGTTTGAAGTGACAAAATTTGGAGATTCTACTACTGCCTGCCTTGAGTATCGAGGGAAAATGCACTTGCACTCACGCACAGAACACGCATTGGAATATCATTTAGGTCAGAAAACCCTTTTGAGATGCATTGTATCACACGCATTCACTTTGGTTAAGTTAATTGCTCATATGTTCTCGTTAAATGCAGGTTTAATCAGAATGACATATTACTTTCCGGATCAAGGATATACTTTCCAGGATACACAATATTGTTGCCATCACGAAACAGGACCAACATCCCGTATACATTTTAAACTGAGAAACTTCATGGATATATAATAAGAAGGTTATCGGCACTAAAATTAAACCATGTTCCACACACGCCAAAAACCATATATTATAATTAGAGCCCGGATTTCCATGTACTACCAAATCTCAAAAAATGCATGCATTCATGCACTATCATATGGCAAAACATGCACAATAAACTGGAAAATATGCACCATCAAAATTCAGTTCCTTTTGAAACATTATACAGAAACTGCCCTAATTTCTCCAAATTGTCTTGATTTAAGCCCATCCATTTATCTGTCAGCACATTCTTAAGCACAGAAAATGATCTTTTTACACTACAGGAAGTGATAGATGCATACTTCAATGAAGACATATGGATAAAATGACGTCAAATTGTACATCTTTTGCATTTTCGCCACAATACGTCTTCTATAAGCTTGACGAATTCAAAATCAGGATTTGAATTAATTAATGTGTTCAACTTATCTCTAGCTATGGCAGCTACTTCTCCATGCGATGACTGCAGACACATTTGAATGTCCTCACTAAGTGGTAACGATTGCCTGCTGCGATAACAAAGACGTGTGACGAGCGAGAGTTCCGGGTAGGACATTCCAGGATAACAACGGAAGAGGGTTCAATGAAAAACCAGAGTTTGTAAGCTGCTATCCCAGTAACGCGGCGCCACAGAAGTGCGATACAAGTTTTCTTTTGTTCGTCTAACAGACGAAAAATGAGCCGTCAATGATTAATGCACAATTTACGGTTCAATTTATAGCAATGTACAACTGTAAAACTGGGACACCTTATTCCTATGCATTAGATATCGACGTGGGGACTTCCGAAATACGTCATTATTTACTCAAGCAACAGATAAGAAAGTGTTTGGTTAATTGGATTATAAGATTTGTACCGTATGTAGGCTACTAACTTTGACTGTCACATAGGATGCCAGGAATACATTCTCTCCGTCTCTCAGTAATAGGCATACTATAGCCTATAACGTGGAAAAATTGTCCCAAATTCTGCACACTAACATTCAGGAATGGCACTATCATGCATGTTAACAATTTATATGCGTCAAAATCAGAATAAAAATCATATTATGCAATATTAAACGTCCAAATATTCGTTATTAAATCCAAAATCTTCCAAATATGCATTATGCATGAATTTTCTCCTAAAATGGCCAAAACATGCAAACATGCACGAAAAAAGGACGGTTATATGGAATTGTTAATTCGTAAAACGAATATTTGCAAAGTTTGACAAGTGTAGCTAGCTTATTGAAAAATATGCATTTGCATGGAAATCCGGGCTCTAATTATAATATACTGTATATGGCAAATTATTTTAGGCCTCAGATTCAACCCTATCGCACCGAGCGATGGCCTTGCGGTTACGGGCGCGCAGCTGTAAGCTTACATTCAGGAGATAGTGGTTTCTAACCCCACTGTCGGCAGCCCTGAACATGGTTTTCCGTGGTTTCCCATTTTCACACCAGGCAAATGCTGGTGCTGTACCTTTATTAAGGCCACTGCCGCTTCCTTCCCACTCCTAGTCCTATCCTATCCCATCGTCGCCATAAGACCTATCTGCGTCGGTGCGATATAAATCAACTTGTAACCTTTCGCCGGGCTGAGTAGCCCCGATGGTTAAGGCGCTGGCTTTCTGAGATCAAGTTGTCAGGTTCGATCATGGTGGTATTTGAAGGTGCTCAAATACGTCAGCCCCGTTTCGGTAGATTTACTGTTATGTATGTCGGTGAAGTGAAGTTTAACTTGCATTAGAGGTGAATTGCGTTATACATTTGAGTCTTCCAGTACGCTGCGAACAGGCGTAGATCACATCCCACTGAACCCAGCATGGAAGACTTGGTGAAAGGGGGCAAAAGTGGTGTAAGTACAGACTGCGGTACAGAGATTACAGAAAGTAGTTGGAAGTGTTCAATTGAAAAATACTTAAGGCTCTTTTCTTTTTGTTACCTTTTCATGAAAAGTTTTGTATTGTTGAAAAAGCCCGATAAAAGTTAACTCTTTGTTTGAAAACAAAAAGAGATTTACTCAGCATTTCAACAAGCTCACTTATGACCCTATACCGTGGTTGTGTGGCTGTAAACATTTTAATAGAATTTCTTGTTTGCCCTGCCTTTTATTTTCCGAAAGAAAGGAAAGTATGGAATACGCACGGGTACGGCCATTTGAATAATATTTATAAAGCAGATAAAAGACACAAAAAGAAAGATTCAGTTATCTGAAAAATACATAATTGATTTTTTCAGATAGCAGCAAGAAAGAGCTATAGTAAAGCACAATGAAACTATTAAACCGATCAGGAAAATTATGTATTAATAACTACTGTGGGCCGATGACCTTCGATGTTAGGCCCCTTAAAACACCAAGCATCATCATCATCTTCATCATCATCATCATCATCAATAACTCCCAGGAACTCGCTTTTAGGAGTCAAAAAGAAAGTAGTGTATCCTTGAAGCGAGATAATTTTCAGATTTTGAAGATCTTGGCACGTTACGACAATCAACTTGGAACCTACTTGGACACATCAGTAGTTTTTCGTGGTACTTCCCCCGAGGTTCATAGTGATTTAATATGTTCTCTCTCTCTCTCTCTCTCTCTCTCTCTCTCTCTCTCTCTCTCTCTCTCTCTCTCTCTCTCTGGGGTGTTGACTATCAAAGGTGCGTTTTGATTCCTTAATTCTTGCCTTGCTTGTCCACGAAAAGCCGAAGAGATGATCTAGTTTGCAAGAAGTAAGGTAAGCAATACTTTACGTAAACGCTTTCCTAACCATTCAGTAAGTGTTAAAAAGCTTAAAACACTACTGTGTTAGTTTTAACAACAATCGCAAATGAATTCAATAACATATTTTAGTTGACAGCTTCCACGCTACGCCCCTGGTAATCTAAGCATTAGATAACACATATTATCTATGTCACTCATCTTTATATTAGGTACTTCATCAAATTCTCTAAATCAGTATATATCATTTTAAAGGCTCAAGTACACCCTATATCTGGACGTCAGATGTAAACTAACGTAAGTGACATTTCACTAACTTTACAGGAGAGCAGAAAGAAGATGCTGAAGCGCATATTTTGCTACCTTTAAGGCAGGTCGAATCGACAGTTCTGACCATGGTAAGAGCGATTACGGTAAGGAGTGCGGCGGGCGGTATAAGCTTGAACTGTTGCATGATCACTTACCATTGTTTATCACTGGGCTCTCCTCGCACATACCGATAGTATCGCATAGCGTATCGTCATTTCTGCGAAATATATAATAATGTACTCATAAAAATGCACAGCCAAAGGAAGTCAATTTGGTTTAATAAACTCAAAATCGTCTTTTTTGCATCTACGATAGTTTACCTCTGACGCAGTGGCGCCGATATGGGGGTGGGGGCACGGCGTTTCCTGCCATCCCCCCCGCCCACCCAGCAAAATGATCTTAGGGGGCATAGTGTCATTTTGCCTCCTCCAGAATTTGTCTTCCTGGCTGTTAAGTCACCAAACGACTTGGCTGTGCAGTTAGTGTTACACAGCTGTGAGCTTGCATTCGGGAGATAGCGGGTTTGAAGCCCACTTTGGGCAGTCCTGAATGTGGCTTTCCGTGGTTTCCCCCTTCCAACTCCTAGCCCTTTCCTATCGCATCGTCGTCTTAGGACCTATCTGTATCGGTGCGGCGTAAAGCAACTTGTGAAAAAACAGTTCTCTTTACACTGAAGCGTAGTACTTCGACATATACACAACGAGGCTGCTTTGCGTTAGATCTGGAGAAAGTGGCACATGATTTTACATCAAGAAATAATATTAGAAAGCGAACATTCCGTAATGGAGACTGTTAAAGCGGTATAATTGGTGGTAGAGCTTTACACATTTCGTATCATGAAATGAACAATACACTGTAATAGGACATTTATTAAGAAAATGTGTTTGTGAAGCAAGTTCTACTTTATATATTTACATGTGGTTATTTTTTATAACACCGTACATAAGGCAATCCATCAAAATATGTATTTATTAAACAAATTCTATTTTAAAATACTTTTAAAAACTCCGTACATAAGATTAATTCAAGAATGGATTTGAGAAACAAGCTCTATTATTACTCCTCTGTTTTATTCTTTGATTGTGAATATTATTAATATATAAGAATGTTTTTGTACCGGGAGGTACACCTCTACGCCGCACATTTAAATCTTGCGCCTAAAAGAACTCCTCTTCTGGAGAAATCTTGAACTGGAAACTACACCTACTTAAACCGTTACTCAGAAGATGTCACTACAGGAATCTAATGAAATTTTGTTATTTTGAAGTTTCATGTACTATATGAAATTCTACGTGTTTTGTTTACCATTTACCAAGAAATTGGGACTTTCTTCAACAGAGGTCACTGCTAAAAACTATGGTCATGCACCCTGGTGCAAAGTGGCAGAACTTTGATTTGAAGAAGTTTTGAATTCCTAAGTTCTTTTTTTACTAAATTATGTTCAATCATTTTTGGGTTGGCAGTATTGATCTTTCCTTTCCGCCTGTTTTGAATTTAGCCAATCATGAATTTCTGTAATTAATTTTCCTCCTATCACAGGCTTCTTCCTGGATTCTGAGTGTCACTTTTGATGTTAACCAATAAAGTGAGAGGGTGTGGCTGGTTTATTCATGAAAGGTCTCGAACTTTCCCCGAGGGTTTATAAACTGCGGATTTTCACGTCTCTTGGCCATTTAATTGTCATCTAACTTAGTGTGTGTGTCAAGCGGGAGGCGGGAGGCGCCTCTTTCATCAGGCAGCAGTTCTTCAGCAAGGTAATGGCCAATTAACATCTTTATTTCTTGCTAGCTCTGCAGTTTAACCCGAGGAAGAGGTCCGAAACCTTAACTATGTAACCTACTTTTCTGTAAATGTAACTTCTGCCGGCTTTTGTAATAACTTCATAAAACTTTTTAACTGTAAATCGGGGATAGAGAGTGATGTATCCCCTCGAGCTCCCCTTCATATTGGTTTGAGGTGACTACGTTTTGTAACTGGTTTTCTTCCTTTCCTCTATGTCTTAAATTTTCTTTCGTACACGAGTCACCTCCATAGTTTGGGAATAGCCCCTGTTCCATTGGCCTAGTGCCCCTTAGGTTTTTGAATGCATATTTAGGAGTGCAAGTACACGCCTCCATTCAATTTGTGTTTCGGGCCATTTACTTAACCTGTTCTTTTCCGCTACGGCCCAATAGGTTGGGTACTAGATACCCCTGTTTCAAATTTGTAAGTTGTGCCTTGATGCCAAGTGATTGTAATTTTCTGATATCGCCTTGAATAGGCTTGGAAAACAGGGAGCACGTTAGCTCTTTTTCAAGTGTTGGTAAAAGTGCCTCTAGGAGGCTTGATATTGTAAATTACGGAGCTAGTGCACCATTATATTAGGGGATTTCTGCCCTTGTAAAATTGTGCTCTTTTATAAATTTGAGCCGAGTGCTCAACAATTGTGAAGCGAGGGGCTGGAAGCCCTGATTACTAAACAGTCACTAAATTTTGGATTTTCTTGCTTTGTCTAGACTTTGTCATGGTACCTGATATGTCATTGTTATCTCACTAAGTGAGAATTTGTTAACTTGTTGCTTTTTGAAAATATAACCTTCCACTTCAGCTTAATTTCTTTCTTGACATAGTAGTTAGACCCATTCACCCCGGCACCTTCTTTCACCTCTGTTGGTCCACGGGTAGCCCCGTAACAGTTTTCATTAATAGTTGTTCACCATTCCACACGCTCTTATTCATGTTAATCATGTCCCACACCCCCACTCCCTTCTGATGTCCAGAATTAGTGTCCTGACTTCTTTTAGATATACAACGAGTTCTTGGTCCATTCGTTTGAGAATGCGATGAACGGGCTGTCATTGCGCTGGCTTCTAACACATCTCTCTTCTTTGATCTTTGTTTTTTGCTAGTTGCTTTACGTCGCACCGACACAGATAGGTCTTATGGCGACAATGGGACAGGAACGGCCTAGGAATGCGAAGGAAGCGGCCGTGGCCTTGATTAAGGAACAGCCCCGGCATTTGCCTGGTATGAAAATGGGAAACTACGGAAAACCATCTTCAGGGCTGCCTGCTGACAGTGGGGTTCGAACCCACTATCTCCCGGATGCAAGCTCACAGCTGCGCCACCCCAACCGCACGGTCAACTCGCCCGGTCCTTGATATTTTATTGAAATGATGCGGTGCTCTTGGTCCGACTCCTTCGCTGAATGGTCAGCGTTAAGGCGTTCGGTTCAGAGGGTCACAGGATTGATTCCCAGCCGGATCAGGGATTTTAATCACAGTAGTATAATGGGAGAGTTCTGCCGCCTCCTCCCGCGGGAAATTTGAATTCTGGCGGGAAATTTGAATTTTTGGCGGGAAATTTGAATTTTGGCGCGAGATTTGAATTTGTAAACAAAGCCACGTGCTTTTTGACAGCTGTCATCGACAACAACGCATCGCTAACCTCACTGCTGCCATCTTGACGGGCCTAAACCTCAGTAGTGCCAACTTAACCTAACTAGCGCGAGGTAAACAAAGCCACGTGTTTTTTGACAGCCACGTGCTTTTGACAGCTGTCATCGACAACAACGCATCGCTAACCTCAGTACCGCCATCTTGATGGGCCTAAACCTCAGTAGTACCAACTTAACCTAACTAGCGCGAGGTAAACAAAGCCACGTGTTTTTTGACAGCCACGTGCTTTTTGACAGACAACAACGCATCGCTAACCTCAGTACTGCCATCTTGACGGGCCTAAACCTCAGTAGTACCAACTTAACCTAACTAGCGTGTGGTAAACAAAGCCACGTGCTTTTTGACAGCCACGTGCTTTTTTGACAGCTGTCATCCGCCATCTTTAAACTACAGAGTACTGTGCTGCCCTCTTTATCGTAGTAGATGTAAAATTCGTCACCTGTCATCGGCAGTGCTGCCATCTTGGCGGGCCTAAACCTTAGTGCTACCAACTTAACCTCACTAGCTCGAGATAAACAAAGCCACGTGCAGCTGTCATCCGCCATCTTTAATCTATAGAGCACAGTGCTGCCCTCTTTAGCTAATTACCTTTGAAATGTGGTGGCGGATAATTTGAAAAATGCTTTTTGACAGCAGCCATCTTGCATCGCAAACCTCAGTGCTGCCCTATTTAGCTAGATACCTGTGGTGGCAGACAATTCCACGTGACAGCAGCCATCTTTGAGCACAGTGCTGCCCCTCTTTGTGGCGGCGGGAAATTCCACGTGCTCTTGTTTGGAAACAAATTCACGTGCTATTTTCTGACAGCTGTCATCCGCCATCTTGCATCATAAACCTCAGTGCTACACTCTTTAGCTAGATACCTTTGAAATGTGGTGGCGGCAAATTCTACATGCTCTTGTTTGGAAACAAACCTATGTGATTTTCTGACAGCTATCATCCGCCATCTTTAATCCAGAGAGAACCGTGCTGCCCTCTTTAGCTACTTACCTTTGAAATGTGGTGGCGGCAAATTCCACGTCCTCTTGTTTGGAAACAAACCCATGTGCTTTTTTGACAGCTATCATCCGCCATCTTTAATCCAGAGAGAACAGTGCTGCACTCTTTAGTTGAAATGTGGTGGCGGCAAATTCCACGTGCTCTTGTTTGGAAACAAACCTATGCGCTTTTTTGACAGCTATCATCCGCCATCTTTAATCCAGAGAGCACCGTGCTGCCCTCTTTAGCTACTTACCTATGAAATGTGGTGGCGGCAAATTCTACGTGCTCTTGTTTGGAAACAAATTCTACTCGCTCTTCAGCTGTCATCCACCATCTTTAATCCAGAGAGAACAGTGCTGCACTCTTTAGTTGAAATGTGGTGGCGGCAAATTCCACGTGCTCTTGTTTGGAAACAAACCCATGTGCTTTTCTGACAGCTGTCATCCACCATCTTTAATCCAGAGAGAACAGTGCTGCACTCTTTAGTTGAAATGTGGTGGTGGCAAATTCCACGTGCTCTTGTTTGGAAACAAACCTATGCGCTTTTCTGACAGCTGTCATCCGCCATCTTTAATCCAGAGAGAACAGTGCCGCACTCTATGTGGTGACGGCAAATTCCACGTGCTCTTGTTTGGAAACAAATTCTACTCGCTCTTCAGCTGTCATCCACCATCTTTAATCAAGAGAGCACCGTGCTGCCCTCTTTGTGGTGGCGGATAATTTGAAAAATTCTTTTCGACAAGCAGCCATCTTTAATCCAGAGAGAACAGTGCTGCCCTCTTCAGCTACTTACCTTTGAGGCGGTTAATTTGACAAATTCTATTTAACAAGCTGCCATCTTTAATGAAAAGAGCATCGTGGTGCGGAAGGAGTTAGATACGCCGATTCCTTGCGTGTAGCGAAAGAACCCCCTCCTTCTTTTGGTAATCCTCGGCCTCCACCTCGCCGACCAGTCACACCTCGTAAATGTTATGCTTGCGGGTCGCCAGACCATCTTCGGAACAAGTGCCCATCAATCAAATCTAGTAGGGCAAATAATTGGGCTGGCTCATCACAAGGCTGTTTTAAATGCGGGGCTTTCTCACATATCGCCAAGAATTGCCCAAATTCAAATAGCACCCCCTCATGCTCAGGTAAACAGGTCGAAAATTCAGGGAACGATCAGTCTTCAAATTCATCTTTTGAATGCCCCAAAGAATGTCTTAGGATTGCGGCGGATACCCCCGCACCGGTTCCTTTTCTTAAGATTGAGTTAAATAATGAACCTGTAACAGCTCTATTAGATTCAGGCAGTGTGTGTTCGATTATTTCGGCTGAATGGTATTCAAAATTGAAATCTGTTTGTAAGCTTCCTGTCTATTGTTTGTCTGCGATCCAATGTGTTTCGGCTAATTCATCTCCATTAGAAATTCTAGGTTCTTTACATGTCAAAATTCGTATTTTTAAATTTACATGGAAAATCAAATTGTTTGTGTCTAAGCACTTGTCTTGCCCCATTATATTGGGAGCAGACTTCATTTCTCAAACTAGTCTTGTGCTCGATCTTCAGAGTAGGTCGTGCACTTTCAAATTTGCGTCTAGTTGTAAAATCCCATTATTGAAATGTAATTCTGCATCATGTTCATCTATTTCGCCTACCAAGGATGAGATGCTGTTAGACCTTAGACATCTACCTGAGGAGCAGGCTGATAGTATTCGTAAGCTGTGTCAGTCGTTTCCAGAGGTGTTCTCGGATACTCTTGGTGTTACTGACCTTATTGAATACAAAATTGAGGTCACGGATTCGATTCCTGTCCGTTTTCCACCATATAGGCTATCTCTACCTAAAATGAAGGCTCTGAAAGAAATCATCGATCAGATGTTGAAGGATGGTATTATTAGGCCCTCTAAGTCGGCGTATTCTTCGCCTATTTTTCTAGTCCCGAAACCCGAAAGGGGGCTTCAGGCCTGTCATTGATTATAGGGCTCTCAATCGGAAGGTGGTGTTACAATCTGTGCCCCTTCCTGAGCTTCATTCTTGCTTTTCATGGTTTCGTAAGGCCAAGTTCTTTACTATCTTGGACCTGAATCAGGCCTATAATCAAATTCCCCTTGCCGAAGAGTCTAAACACCTTACAGCGTTTGCCACGGATTGGAATTTGTATGAATACAACCGCGTGCCTTTCGGGCTCCCCACGGGAGCAGCCGTACTCACTAGGCTGCTAGATAGGGTCTTCTCCGACATCAAATTTGAGTACTTGTATCACTACCTGGATGATGTCGTCGTATTTTCGGAGACCTTTGAAGAACATCTAGATCATCTGCGAGAAGTTCTTAATCGCCTTCGTAAGGCTGGGTTAACTGTTAAGTTGTCCAAGCTTGCCTTTGCTAAGCCCTCCATGTCATTCCTAGGGCATATTGTGTCACCTGATGGTGTTGCAGTCGATCATTCTAGAACACAGGCCATCCGTGAATTTAAACCTCCCAAGGACATCAAAGGTATCGCCAGGTTCATTGGTATGGTGAATTTCTTCAGGAAGTTTATTCCTAACTTCGCTAATAGAGCGGCGCCCTTGAACCTTCTTCGTAGGAAAGGCATCAAATTTGAGTGGGGACCTTCTCAACAAGCCGCTTTTGAAGATCTTAAATTAGCTCTCTGTAATGCCCCTGTCCTTGCTATGCCTGATTTATCAAAGAAATTCATCGTCCAAACCGACGCGTCGTCGTCCGGCGGTAGCTGCAGTCCTTCTTCAAGAGACCGAACTAGGGAGGCGACCCATCGCCTATGCATCTAGGACCTTGTCGGCTCAAGAAGCCAAGTATTCCATCTATGAGCTCGAAGGTTTGGCAGTCTTATTTGCCTTAGAAAAGTTCCGTCTCTATCTGGAACATGTCAAATTCGACCTGGAGACAGATAATCAAGCCTTAAGCTGGGTCTTAGGTAGGCCGCGTCGTACTGGTCGTATAGCCCGTTGGGCCATCCGTATTTCTGCCTTCCAATTCGATGTCAGGCATATCAGAGGTACCGAAAATGTTGTTGCTGATGGACTCAGCCGTATGTTTTCCAACGACGTTGAGACCCATGAACCGGTCGACAGTTCATCACCTCGCGAGTCCATACTATTTGATGTTAATGCCATCTTAACAGATGCTCCCATGCTCTTTAGGGATATCGAGAAGTACCAACGTGAAGATCCGACGCTGGCTCCGATAATGGAAACCCTTTCTTCTGGGGAACATGTCGTCCCTTATGTACTGAGGAATGGTGTTTTATGTTGCCCTTCGAGGCATGATAAGATGATGAAAGTCGTTGTTCCAGCTGTTCTTGTACCTATGATCTTCAAGTACTATCATGAGACCCCATTGGGGGGGCATCTTGGAATCTTTAAAACGCGTGAAAAGATTCGTGAAAGGTTCATCTGGAAAGGTATGGACGGTAAAATCCGTGAACTAGTAAAGGCTTGTAAATCCTGTTTGCTTAGTAAACCAACCATGTCCACCAAGGTAGGCCTTTTGTCTTCTCATCAAGCGTCGCGCCCCATGGAACGCCTGTATATTGATTATGTAGGACCCTTCCCCCAGTCAAAGGGAAATGCCAACAAGTTCATCTTTGTATGTGTAGATGGTTTTACAAGATTTTCCTTGTTATTTCCGACTAAGCTGGCTACCGCTCAGTCCACCATTATTTGTCTAAATTCTATCTTTGCTTCTTTTGGTCCGTGTCAATATATTGTATCTGATAATGCTAAGGCTTTCACATCTAATTTATTTCGTAAATTCTGCTTCGACCTGTCATTCTCTCATGTGACAACTTCTGCTTATTACCCTCAACCATCTCTGGCTGAACGGGTTAATCGTAATCTCAGGTCCGCGCTTATTGCCTATCATCATGAAGATCATTCTAGGTGGGACACGTCCCTGCACTGGTTAGCTTTTGCTTTGAATTCGGCGGTTCATGAATCACATAAATTTACTCCAGCGTCTTTGATGTTCAAGTTTGTTCCCAACACGCCGCTCTCTAACCTCTGGTCTCTGAGTGACATTCTACCTGAGACAATAGACCCGGACAACATTAAAGATCTTTGGAAGAAGGCTAAAGCCAATTTTAAGGTGTCTCATGAAAAGGTTAGGGAAAGATATGATCGTGGACGGAGACCCACCCATTTGAAGGTAGCCGACCAGGTGATGGTCAAGAATTTTGTTCCCGCGGGCAAGCTTGCCCCCAGATTTCATGGGCCGTGTACTATTCTAGATTTCCTTACGCCGGTTACGTTGTTATTAAGTAATCCAGCTACCGAGAGGATATTTAGGGTTCACCTGTCACAGGTGAAACCGGTGTAATTTCTGTGTTAACTTGCTTCATATAATTTTGAAAGAAATATGAAGGTTATATTTTGTTTGAGAGGTTTCACTTTTAAGGCCTTCTGCTCTTGGAATCTGTTTCCGTTATGTGTAATTATTTATTGTAAACCTTCCCCGCACAGTTAAACTCCCATCCTGTCCTTGCCACGGCCATTACCATGCTCCCGTCTCCTGCTCCACAACACACAGTGGCTTATAAATGCCATGAATATCTGCACGCCGCTGGCCCCTCAACCTCTCCACAAAGCCTGTGCCCTCAAAAAAGATGATGGTCCAACAAAATTCTGCCACCTAGCATTAATGTTTCAGTGCCCCCGCAGCAGCGCGGCGCCGTACCGCTCCTGAGGCAGGGTACGGGCCCGCCCTTCTCCAGTGAGGCCAACCTGTGTACGGCGAGCCGGAGTCCTCCTCCCGGCCAAGGCTGATGTGCGGCGCACAACCTGCAACTGGCCCGCGACCTGCATGTTCGCCGCGGGCGTGGCGTGCTTCAACTCCACTACTCCTCTCATAGTGCGGGCGAGCGGTATCTCAGGGTACTTGAGGGGTCCGAGCGGCCTTCTCTGAACTCAAGCAGCGGCGGCTGGTCTGGCCGTCAAACTGATCAACGTTTAAAGTACATATCCAGCTATATGGACATTCCTGTTCAACGATTATTACCCTTTTGGATTTTAATGCAATATCTGGTGGACTTAGAAAATTTTCTTCTCCTTCAAGAATTTAAAGTTTTTCCTCCTGAATTCAACTTCTACAAACATAAAGACATTACATCAGCAATAACTATAAAGAATTTTGAAACTGGATCAAACCCAAATTCAGAAAATTTTTATAAATGCTTCTGCTATTTATCTCCATAGCAACATCATAACTTGGACCTTGTTTTCAAACAATTTCATGTGTCACCCCTGGAGGGACTTTTGGGGGGGGGGAGGTCTGTACCGGGCGGTACACCTCCGCGCCGCTAATTCAAACTTTGCGCTAGTTGAAACTCCTCTGCTGGAGGAAGTCTGAACTTTATCTACCGTATAAATTTTCAAGTTTCTCAGAAGATGTCACTACTTGGAAATTTTGAAGTTTCTGAACTGGGTCGTTTTCGACGTTTTTTTGTTTAGTAAGAAGTGTGAACATTCTCTTCTAGAGGACACTACTGAAGGACTACAATGGTGCACCCTAGTGCGAAGTGAAAGAACTATGTTTTTGGAGAAATTTTGAATTCATAAGTTTGTTCTTTATTAAATTTCTTTCAGTCATTCTTTAAGTTGGCTGTATAACCCTTTCTTTCCCCTGGTTTTGAATTTAGCCAATCCAGAATTTCTTTAATTAATTTCTGACCAATCTGGTGTATCTTCTCCAACTTGAATATCTTGCTTAACCCTAGCCAATAAAGTTTTTGTGGGCGGGTGTTCTCATTCCTGAAACGCCTCGAACTTTCCACGAGAGTATATAAACTGCTGATTTTCGGGTCTCTGCGCCACTTCAGTACCAACTTTCAAAGTGTAAAGTACATAGCAGGGGGCGGGAAGCGCCTCTTTCTTCGGGCAGCAGTTCAACAACAAGGTAAGGGCCGTTTAATAACTTCTTTTCTTGCTAGCTCAGCAGTTTAACTCTCGGGGCGGGTCCGAAGCGTTTCCACCATGTAACCTTTCCCTAAAATGTAAAGACTCTTAGCATCTATTCTCTGTTAAAGCTACATGTTGGGATAGAGAGTGCTTAACCCTCTCGAGCTCCCACTCATATTGCTTTGAGGTGAACTTATTTTTCACAACCTATTCTTCCTTAGCGTAATGTAACTTGTCTTCTCATATAAGTCACCTCTTTAGTATGGGATTAGCCCTTGCATTAACGGCCTAGTGCCAAGTAGGTTTTAAACAAAATGTATTAGGAGTGCAGCTTCGCCTCCTTTCAAATTGGTATGGTCGAGGCCATGTAATATTTCTGTTTCTCTACTTGATAGGCCTCAGTAGGTTGGGTATTTTTACCCCTGTTTTCATGTCCTTGGAGGACAACTTGAATGTGGAGTTTGGTGTGGCCTTTGATAGGCTTAAAGTTTGAGAGCGAGTGGCTCTTTCTTGAAAATTGAGTGTTGTATGCCTCGAGGAGGCTTTTCTGTGTAATTTGGAGCAAGTGCTCCTGGGCATGAATGGGTTTTTCTGCCCCTCTATTAAAACTTATTTTAAAGTAAAGTTGGGCTAATTGCCCAAGAGTTGTGAGTTCGGGGCTCGAAGCCCAAATCCTGTAAATACTGTAATTGTACTTTTGTTGCCTGCTACTCTGTACCTGCCATGCATGTTATTTCTTGATTTTGAAAAGAAAATATAACCTCGTTAAATTTTAAATTAATTCTAATTTCGTAGCTTGAGACCTGTTCACCCCGGCACCTTCTTTCACCTCTGCTAATCCACCAAACCACGGTAACAATAATAATAATAATAATAATAATAATAATAATAATAATAATAATAATAATAATAATAATAATAATAATAATAATAATAATGATAATAATAGTGATTCCGTTTTCAAATTGCTGTTTCTTTGAATAAATGATGTGAAAATTGTTTCATTTAAGTAGTTTAGATGTGCAAATTTTAACTAATAGCTGATGTGACTGAGTCTCCAGTTTGTTATTTTCCCTGTAGAAACTACACCTTCATACCATCTACTCTACTCTGAAACAATAGGAGAATGTTAAAATTGCCTACAATATAATCACCAGAGATAGCTTATCATACAGGACGGAGGATACCATAATATGAGTGGATTCTGTTGAGTCTTTGGCGATAAGAACTACGTAAGTCTTCCTTTAATCTTTAATCTTTAATCTCACATTCCAACGTCATACCTTGCTACACTAAGGAAGTGAGGCAATTTGTCACGCCGATAGGACGCCAAACCCTTATCCCGTCTTACGAGCATTTTAAGTGGCGGAAAATTGTCCGCCCTACGGAAGGAGCGATGAATACATTGGGTCCTTGTTACTCTAAGCTGCGACCCTTAGCCTTCTTCCTTATCGAATGCGATAGCAACGTACATAGCGACATTCCCTGTATTTTTTAAACACGAAAATTAGAACCTTTAAATAAGATAGAATACTGGCACTTTATTTAAATAATCCAAACTCACTTTGGCTGATAAGTAGGCCTACAATATTTATTCTCACACATACCGGTGTGGTAACATGATATGTTTAGCTGGATAGCGATTCTCCTTGTATGATCGCAAGTAAAGTAAATTAACAACAATCTGAAAGATTAGTTGAGATACATTGATTGATACCCACATTAACCAACTTTTCACAACTTTCTCCGTAATTTACCTCAAACAACAATGCACAAAATCCATGCATTATTAAAACAGATGACCTCCATTCCCTGAATATATATTTAAAAATACAGTCGAGACCGTTTATTGTGGCATCTAATGGCCCCGTCTAAATCCTATATAAACACTGTATTTTAAAAATCGCTTAGTACGACATCTCTTATTACGACATATCGTATCAAACGGCGTATTTTGATCACATTTCCGAAGAAACGTACCGGCTATAACCTCCAATGCTGATTTTTGTTTGTCACGTATTTGGGGTTTGCTGACAACAATGTAACGCTTATTATTGTAGATTTAAAATCAATCTGTCAAACAGTCAAGAGAAACATCGCTGTGAAGATTTCGCGAAAAGGAAGCAAAGAGTTTCAAACTGAAGGAAAGTCACGCATAATATGGTGGTTACAAAATGGGGAGAAAAACGTCAGCATCGCGAAGGAATGCGGTGCATTACACTGAAAAATTCCTACAATTTCGAAGGATAGACAGAAAATAAGTCTCTTCGTAAAAGAGAAACTTTAAAATTCAAGCGGTCCAGATCATCCGAGCACAAAGATAGTGAAGAATCTTTACTTAGATAGGTAGTTCAAGAAACAAAGGACAAATATTTTTCCGATCAATAGACCTACTTTTCAAGCAAAGGCCAATGACATTTCTCACTCCCCTATTTCACAAATATGGTTCTTATCTCACTTATTTTTTTTTTTTAGTTTAACTTGATTCTGTTAATTAAGGATGTAAGTGTGCACCCTAAATCTTACAGATATGGCATTTTAGCAACAAAAACAACAACAAAATAACGGGTTTGTGCAACTATCGGCTAAAACGACCTTTCATGGCGGTCCCTTCGGGATCGTTATAATTGATTTTGACTATACTTACGGAATCGCATTTTATCAAAATATCTTCAAATATTTATCTACTAGTCATTCATACTCAGTGGAAGGTAACTGATTCACTAAATGAACACAATTAATACATCATGGAGAGAAGATCACAAGGTCGCAAGTTTCATGTAAGTTGCTTGCACCGTTACGCTATAATATCACAGCGAAATCAGTGATATGAAGTGTGGCAGTATTAAAACAGCAGTGGGAATTGATTGGAATGTCTTAATTTATTGTTTAATTTTTATTGTTGCATAAGATTTTATGTTGTTTGGGCCTTTGGACTCGGAGGAACTCTGTTTTAGAAACTCCTTATGTGTTATATCAAAATTATCATTTATCTGTGAATTTTAATATTTATCTCTTGTTGTCAAAATTTGTAAAACGGCTTGTACCTACACGTGCAGTTCTGGAAGCGCTTCTCCTGTAGCGTAAACGAAGACTTTTCTCGAACATTTGTCAGCAAGAACGAAGAGCCTTTTGATTGGAGAAAATAAAGAGTTAGTGTAATTGGCGAATGCCGGCCCCGTGGTGTAGGGTTAGCGTGCCTGCCTCTTACCCGGAGGCCCCGAGTTCGACTCCCGGCCAGGTCAGGGATTTTTACCTGGATCTGACGGCTGCTTCAAGGTCCACTCAGCCTACGCGATTAGAATTGAGGAGCTATCTGACGGTGAGAAAGCGGCCCCGGTGTAGAAAGCCAAGAATAACGGCCGAGAGGATTCGTCGTGCTGACCACACGACACCTAGTAATCTGCAGGACTTTGGGCTAAGCAGCGGTCGCTTGGTAGGCCAAGGCCCTTCAAGGGCTGTAGTGCCATGTGGTTTGGTTTGGATTGCTAATTGGTGAATGTGAAATTTGAGAGTGAATTCCGTATTCTGATTGGTTCTCTTCGATGATTGCACCGTTTCCTGTTTCTCGATCTTATCCTGCTCCAGCATTTGCCTGATATGAAAATGGGAAAAACCGAGCTCGATAGCCAAACGACCTATCTGTGTCAGTGCGACGTAAAGCAACTTGTAAAATAAAGAAAAGTCCTTGTGACGTAGACCCTACCAGGAGGGGGTGGGTGGCGTCTGTTATGTATGGAGAATCTGTCTTTTAGTATAATAAATAATATTATTGATTTTACGTCATGTCGGGCTGGGTGGCTCAGATGTTTGAGGCGCTGGACTTCTCATTCCAACTTGGCAGGTTCGATCCTAGCTCGGTCGGGTGGTATTTGAAGGTGCTGAAATACGTCAGCCTCGTGTCGGTAGACTTACTGGCACGTAGAAATTTCCTGCGCAACAAAATTCCGGCACCTCGGCGTCTCCAAAAACCATCAAAAGTATTTAGTGGGACGTAAAAACAATTACATGATTATATTTTACGTCCCACTAACTATTTTTGATGGTTTTCAGAGACGCCGAGGTGCCGGAATTTTGTTCCGCAGGAGTACTTTTACGTCTCAGTAAATCTGCCAACACGATGCTGGCGTATTTGCGCACCTTCAAATACCACCGGACCGAGCCAGCACCGAACCTGCCAAGTTAGGATCAGAAAACCAGCAGCTCAACCGTCTGAGATCCTCAGCCCGTGGTTGAAGGCAGTATTGAGTGTGAAGGCCGTGGCCTCGAGGACTAAACGTCGAGACGCTGATCACTCAGCCATGGAACCAGACCTGACGCTACTCATACATAGCATAGTACACGGTGAGTCACTCAAAATTTGCCATCCTTCCTCCATGCCACATATCGGAAAACGAGTGCTTGGTCGACGTCCCACCGTTCCCTTACGCCCGCAGAAAACCCACAAACTTCGACGAATGGATAATCAGATTGAAACTTATCCCATTGCAGTAAATGTTGAAAATGTTTTCCCTCAGCCTGTAGACAAGCGTTACAGCGTGTGACAACATTCCAACTCACCCTCTTGAATCTTGAAAATGTCGGTGAAAATATTATTTTAAAATCCGCAGCACACAAAAACACGCTGCCCAATACTTAATTCAGAAGCCATGACACGCACTAAACCGATCAATTACTCCTTTACAAAATCCAAAGTTGCAGCCCTTCAGGCAAGCAATTCCATATTGAGAACATCCTACAGGCATCAGGTACGAATTATAGGTAAATAAATTATAACAATATATGAGAATATAATCTCTATTTATTCCATAGTTTTCCATGGTTTCCCATTTTCCGACCAGGCAAATGCTGGGGCTGTACCTTCATTAAGGCTACGGCCGCTTCCTTTCCACTCCTAGCCCTTTCCTATCCCATCGTCGCCATAAGACCTATCTGTGTCGGTGCGACGTAAAGCAACTAGCAAAAAAAAAATCTATTTATTCCTGAAAAATGCATTAATTTTCTTAATCATCATTTCCCTGTCGATTAGTTTATCAGTTTGCCCTTTTCTGCCACTACGAGCGCTAATGTGAGCCAGTGCATTGTTTCACTTAAGCACCACTACGAGCGCTAATGTGAGTCAATGCAGAGTTTCACTTAAGCACCACTACGAGCGCTAATGTGAGTCAGCGCAGAGTTGCACTTAAGCACTTATAACTGCATTAGGTGTGGACATTTTTCAAACAGTCTAAAAAACGCCTAACATGTTGAACATAGGAGGAACATATTACAGAAAGAATTGTGTAAATAAGTTAATTTGGCTAGGATTTGAATGAAAAACGAGTAAAAAAACAAGCGATTTTTAGGCTGGTTTTTCCGGAGCTGCTTTTAGGCCGGAAGTGGTTTTCGAAATTTTTTTTAGTTTAAGAGAGTTATCCCAGACTCAGAATTTGATACCTTTGCAGGTTCTTTATCCCTACAACTTTCGGCAGAATTGAGGAAAATGCTTCATTTTTTTGTTTTTCGTAATATGGGTACCCCTGCTTTGTCTAATAAGAATTGTTTTCAACATTGAAAAGCAATCATGCTTTACGCTAGACGGAAGCTTATCGCAGACTATCAGTGACCATGACATCGGTAACGGCTCAAGCGACTATTGCTTCATTCATTCGCCCAGACAAAACTCAGGGTATAACCGACAACTGGATTGAGGCTCACACTGTACTTGTAACAGGGTCAGCCCGTGTGCTCCATGGTCTCCTCTCATGACGTATACATAGCGGAACTCTCCGTGCAGAGTGCAGCCAGCCAACCTGTGTGTCTGTCTCCCCTCACGCTAGCTCGACGTTCAAATTAAACGTTTAATCGGATTTCTTCCAGGGCGCTCTTCTGGATTCAATTAATGACCGCCGTACCTTCTTAATTCGGGCGGGCGGCTGGAGGAAACAACGACCAGCACTCTGGCAGTCTGGACAATATGTTCGTGATTTGCTATCACTGCCTTACTCTTAGCCGCTCTGCCGGCGGGACTTACTCTGTGTACTTCATCGAAGGGCGACAGTGAAACAGAAGTTGACGTATCTGCTCAGAGCAAAGGAATTTGTAGTTAGTTTCAAAGGAACTGACGACATATCGGCGTGATAGGTGAATACCCGCAGTTCGAACCCCAGTCAATCAATGTGGAGTTATTAAAATGGAAATTACCGAGCGATTTGGCCGTGGGGTTAAGGACACGCTGCTGTGAGCTTGCATTCGAAAGATTGTGGGTTCGAACCCCACTGTCAGCAGCCCTGAAGATGGTTTTCCGTGGTTTCCCATTTTCACACCAGTAAAATCTGGGACTGTACTTTAATTGAGGCTAGGGCCGCTTCCCTTTTACTTCTAGACCTTTCCAGTTCCATCGTCGCCAAAAATAAAATACAAGTAAAATGGAAATTCAAGTCCCCGAGATTTAAATTCCGTGTAAAACTGGAAGCTCCATAGCTATGATTAGGATATCAACATCAACTGAATGCTTATTTATTAAAGATATACTTTGTGGATTGAATCTATTCATTCAATCCGTATAAATAAAATTATTTTATTGGTATACTTCAAGTTTATATCTCACACTTCGTTTTCATTTTCGATTAGGTATGCAATACATAAAGAGAGATTCAATTTTGTATTCGTTGTTTCGTTAGTTCGTCGTATATCACTTGAGAAATAGGTAAACATCATTTCTCAAAAGCCGCAAGAGCGTAAAATTAATTCTCAAGGGGACTGTATAAAAATTCAATCGATTGTTCACTATCAGATTTATATACAGATTATTTTTATATGATAAAATACACGTAGTTTGCCACGAAACATTTCAATAATAAATTATATATTTGAATTGTATAGTCGACTATATGCTAACTGATTAATATATAGAGGCGGACCAACGTTATGGTAGAAAAACATAAATTTTTAAAAATCGTTAATATTCAATGTATCGAAGAACTGTACATAATATTTGATCTCGTGTTACAGTTGCACAAAAAATATTATCTGATCTTTTACCTTTCATACTTTTTTTTTTTTTTTTTGCTAGTTGCTTCACGTCGCACCGACTCAGATAGGTTTTATGGCAACGATGGGACAGGAAAGGCCTAGGAACGGGAAGGAAGCTACTGTGGCCTTAATTAAGGTACAGCCCCAGCATTTGCCTGGTGTGAAAATGGGAAACCACGGAAAACCATCTTCAGGGCTGCCGACAGTGGGGTTCGAACCCACTATCTCCCGGATGCGAGATCACAGCTGCGCGCCTCTAACCGCACGGCCAACTCGCCTGGTTTCATACGTTTTAACACACGAGAAAAACTGATGGAGATATTCACGTGTATTATGTCTTTCCCAAATTTCATTCATCTTCGGAAATATTAGTTCTGTCTGCGGTGTAGTGGTTAGTGTGATCAGTTGCCACTCGCCGGGGCCCGAGTTCGAATCCAGGTTCCGGTAAGAAATTTCGAAAGTTGTGCGAGGACTGGAGCGGGGTCTACTCAGCCTCAAGAGATGAACTGTGTAGAAGGAGTTCGATGCCTCCTCAGCCATCCTCGATGTCGTTTTTCCGTGGTTTCCAACTTCTTCTCGCAGAAAATAAATGCCGGAATGGAACCTAATTAAGACCGCGGCCAATTCCTTACCTCTTCCTGGCCTATCACCTCCGATCTTCCTATCCCCCATTCACCTCAGCATAGCAGGTGAGGCCACCTGCGTACGGTACTGGTCCTCCTCCCCAGTTTTATTCCAGACCATATTTCTCAAGCTACAGGACACTGCCTTTGAGGCGGTAGAGGTGGAATTCCTCGCTGAGTCCGGGGAAAATCTAGCTCTGGAGGGTAAACGGATTAAGTAAAAAATAATCAATTACAATTCGGCAATTTTCTAATCGAGTTTTGGGGAGGGCAAACAAATCCAGCGTTGCATGATGAAATCTTTCAGGATGATGTTAGGCCAACGACGTAGACTATCAAATATGATTCCTCCACAATGCACTCCTTTGGTTCAACCATGTAATATTTATTTCTAAAATCAGGTAAAATAATCCTTATTAAATCGTATACAAAACTGCAGTTTAAACAGAGCAAGAGCGTGAAATCAATTTTCGAGAGGATTGTGTGAAACTTCAATCTATTGTTCACCATCAGTGTTCCTCACAGATCATCTTTGCCATGATACATGTGGTTTCTTTGGAATGTTAATTAGGAGTGCTTCCCAATAGATGATCTGAAGAAATCTTGTTCTTGTAAAAAAAAAAAAAAAATTCACTCATTAGATTTGCGAAATATCGTAATCTTCTCTGTTTTGCGTGTTTCTACGATAACTATCATTCTGGATCGTGCGATTGAATTGTATTAGTATGTTTACAATTACAGATAGATAATTGAACATAGCTGTATATTACCATTGTGATTCCCTTTTTTGTAATTTACTTGACAGGCGTTTCATATCCTACTCAAAATAGAATGTGTGTACAAAACACCACATACATTGTTATTATTTCACATATAAATGCTACAAAATATGCAAAAATGAAGACTTGCACTAAAAATATATTTGGAATTTTTAGATTAACATCATTTGAATATAAATAAATAAATAAATAAACAAATAAATAAATAAATAAATATTGATCTGTATTAAAGCCAGTTTATATTAACGAGTCAGTAGCAGACCTTCACATGGTTTTTCCTACAAAAGCCAATGAAAATTGTTAGATTCGTTAATATAGAGTGGCTTCAATCCAGATACAATTATTTATTTATTTATGTATTTATGTATTTATTTATTTATTTATTTATTTATTTATTTATTTATTTATTTATTTATTTATTTATTTATTTATTTAAGTGACAATGAGCCACGAAAACCTACGTTCATTAACCCTAGAACTGCGGACCGTCTTTCTGGAAGGCGGTGTACTGTTTCGTGGAGTCCAATATATTGTCTTTCTGAAAAATGGTGTCGTTATCCCACCGTAGGTTTATAATTGGACACCACATTGCACTAATATAGATACCAACTGAATACTGATACTTTTATCTTCACTTTCGAAAGTCTTTGAAAAGCACGCAACGGTCCGGATAAGTTTATTTTGCTGAACAAGTCAAAGTACTTTCATACGTTTTTAGAATGGAGATGGCCTTGTTAACGATTCTGAAATCGAGCGCTAAATTTTCGAAGATCTTAGTGACTGTACTGATGGTGGCAAAGATCATTGTGTTAATTCCAACAGGAAAATTGTTCCTGAAGGAAGTGAAAGTGACAGCGAAGTAGAAGGTGCTTCGCAAGTAATGGGAAATTTCGGTAACTGGAATTTTTTAAGTCGATGTAGGTGATGTTATTATTGGCATTACCTCAATATTTGAATGAACCAATGAAGGGGTAATTGCGAACTGGACTGACATAGAACCGCAAGAAAGTAATTATCCAGGTCAAGATGTACCATTTACATTTTAACATATTTAACATTTTAAGGGTATGTCATTGTTTTTAGTGTTAAGAATATCATGTGATTACCATGATATTTTATGCTGAAGATGTCCCACAAGGAAGAGAATAAACTGACCCTTTTTTAAATAAAGTAAAATAAGGAACAATATTGTACTGTATTTTAAAGGTGAAGTCACTCAGTCATTAAGAACTTCTAACTTGTTGAGGCTGACAATACGGATTAATTATGAAGTTGTCCGGCTCCATGGCTAAATGGTTAGCGTGCTGGCTTTTGGCCACAGGGGCCCGGGTTTGATTCCCGGCAGGGTCGGGAATTTTAACCTTAATTGGTTAATTTCGCTGGCACGGGGGCTGGGTGTACGTGTCGTCTTCATCATCATTTCATCCTCATCATGACGCGCAGGTCGCCTACGGGAGTCAAAGCAAAAGACCTGCATCTGGCGAGCCGAACTTGTCCTCGGACACTCCCAGCACTAAAAGCCATACGTCATTCCATTATGAAATTTATTTCTTGTGGTCATACAAATATGTCAATGTGTGTATGTTGGGACATGAAATGAGGCAAAATAAAGACAGTTTGTTGCACCTTTTTGTAAGGTTACTATATTTTTCCACCTATTCCATTCCATTACATGTTTCAGCACCTTTTCGTCCCCATATTTACCTGTGCTTTTAAAAGATTAGACTTTTTTCCTTTCTTGAACATATGTTTAACGTTTTCCACCAGTAATTTATATCCCAGCAACAATGGCCAACCTCAGCAATAATGGCCAATCTGCAGTTTGTGATATCAAATTAAAATTTAAACAATGATTTTGCAACAGTTTAAACTAATTTGAGTTAGTTAACGGTTCCACCTATTTACTGTGTACTCTCTTATTGGCCATGTTAATGTTCTACGAGTCCAGACCAGAGTGTAATTTTCACAACACAAAAGCATGTCGAAGGTGAAGGAGATGTAGAGGAGGAACAGTGGAAGAAGCTAGGGACAACCCCGATGGATTTGCTAAAGACAATTTCGAAATAAATTTGAAGAACAATCCACATGTGGAAATGCAGTATTTGCAACTTCGATTGAACTCCCTTTACGAGTGCTGACGAGATATGCTCCATTGGTTTGTGTAGAGGTCGAGATGAGTTTCTCGCTATATAAGGATCTCCTGAGCTCAAAGCGCCAGCGACTTACTGTGTGTAATCAAATATTGCATGTTGATTAATTGCTACAACCGAGTAATTGTGATAAATAAAGTTCATGTAATTTGTTTAAATCTTAATAAAATGATTTTATCAACACCTTTTGTTTGCAACTTTTTGTACGTATTTTCAGAACCGGTTTTTGGCCCTTTTCAGACGTTACTTTCCACCTTAAAATCCATTCCATATTTATAACTAACCAAAAGTATAACAAGAATAAATAAACCTATTTGAATCATGATACGAACTGAACAAGTCAGTGAGTTACACTGGGAGAATATAAATGTGAATATCAGTGAGCTATGACTGGAAATGAAGTAACCTTGGACTTAAGATATAATCCCTGCATTTTGCAAATGTGAAAATGGCAATTCAAGCGGGAATATCTTGAAATGTGTCACAGCCAAGGCTCAAGCTCATCATCTTTTGAATGGAGATGAGGTGATTATTGTTTTTAAGATGAAGTGCAACTGGGCAACCATTCTCTGTTATCACTAATGAGAGAGAAAAAGGATGAGGTCTGACACTTCGAAGAATGAAGGTATCGGGCATAAAGTCAGACTCCCTAGACCTCGCAAACCTAGTACCATCGAAGTCGGAAGAAAACAAGCGGAAAGAGAAATGTACGAACATGAATTCAAACACTTTGTTCCCGGACCAAAGGAATGAAGTTTACAGGGATAAAATTATCGTCTCAGCTGGGAATCGAATTCGGGAACCTCTGAACCGAAGAATACAATGTTGACCGTTCGGTCAAGAAGGCGGTCAATAATACTGCTCTCATAGTCATATAAGTATTTTAGTTCTCATTATTCACCAGACGGCTGCTAACTGTTAAAATGATACAGTACAACAGACAGAGCGAAGTGTACTTGTGTTCATCTTGCATAGGAAGCGTAGCCTGACAATAAAAGCTTCAGTTAAGACGGAATAATTAAGTAGAAAATTTACTCTTGAACCGGAATTCTTAGAGAACCTCACATTCCCGCACGTCTCCTTATTGCTCAAAATGGCAGAAACAATAACTATCCTCGTACAGTCTTGAAGAGCACCTTCCTTTCACTCTTAAAGTTTCTGGATGCTTATCGTAGTCTCTCCCTTTCTCTTTGGTTGTAAGGACTCTTATTTGCGGCTTGGTTTAGTTTTCTCTACCATTTCCCTTCACTTGGTGCTTCTTCGCCTGTCGACTTTTCTTCTCCATCTCTCTTCATCTCACCCACTTTACCTCTCACTCACTCACTCACTTACTCTCTCTACAACATATACTTTTTCTAATTGAAAAGTCTGGTAGCTCTTGCCTTCCGGCTTTTGAACTTCCCTCGCTAAATCTTTTTTCTCTTCTTCTTCCATGCAGGGGACTTTTCCAGTTGGCTAGGATTACAGAGCCGTAGCAAGACTTCTCTTCATTCCCCCTCACCCCACGGCCCTGACTGTTTTCTAGAATTACAGCCGCTTTCCAGCATTGTAACCGTCTGCCTTGCCCTCTTATATTAAGTATGAGGTGACACATAGACAAAAACACACGGCTAATCCCCCTACGTTCAGCTTTGCTTGCAAACTCAACTGTCATTGTAATTCTAATTATTTTTGTTACTTCGTTATTTGGTTAAAAGCATACTCGTAGATGTAGCATTTGATTTAATACAATCCCAATCCTTTTAAGGCTGTACGTGTTTCGCGTACTTTATGCTAACACATATATAAAGCAATTTTCGACCTTGCTGGACAGCAAACCATTTCTGACTAAGCTCCAGAAATTGTCACGATTTACAGTCATGTTTCTGAAAGTTGTGAGATATAAATCTCAACAGTCACCTGTCTGAAATCTGCACAAGTAAATGTTTAATTACAAGCAAACACCTTTAAAGCCCGTGTTTACCAACCTCAGATAATTTTGCTGTTACTTCAGATTTCTAAAACTGCAATAAGCCAGGTTCACTTCTGTATTCACCACAGAATTTATCATCACTTTTTTTTTTTTTTTTTTCCGTTTCCGTTTCAATCTGAATTTGAACCTTACATTGTTCACACAAATGGAAACAAAATGAATGCGTGCTGCCACCATTATAGAAATGTAAACAAATGTTTAATTACATTTCGGTGTTTTCAAATAATTTAACATAAATTTTGTCCGCTCTTGCCAGAAACGAGGCGGCCTAATATGACGTTCCAAGATAATGAACTGTTATTGAATTTGGTGGGAGAAAGGAATAACAAATTATAGCTTACAAATAGTATATTTCATTTAAAAAGGAATGCATTATTTCTTAGTTCTTCATTAGTATATCATACGCAATCGTGTACAATACAAGATATAAGCTGTAATCGAAAATTCATCCTATGCCTGACTATATTTAGAGAATTCCAGGTTATGTTCGATCATGTATAACACTGACAGTGTCCAGCTTTAGAGAACCTGATCATGTTGATGAGGATGATGTTTGTTGTTTGAATGGGCCTAACAGCTAGGCCATCGGCCCCTAATGGTACGAGCTGCAACAAAACAACGCGATAATTAAAACTTCAAAATGTATCCACTGACTATATAATCTACAACGAATGTTGATGAAAAAGTAACCATGATTCCAAATAGTCAGCAGATCCAATTCCCAATTCCTTATTTTCAGGGATGATGCTTGTTGTCCAAAGGGTCCAAAATCCAGGTCACCGGCCCTCTATAATAGTAATCGGTGGTAAAACAGAACCATGGTGTTCCTCCCACAGTGGTACTAATCACAGGTAACGTAGATTCATGGTAGTATTAATAACAGGTAATGTAAACACATGGTATGTCACACACAACGGCACCACTCACAGGTAACACAAAAGCATGGTGTTTCGCACATAAGGATACTACTCACAAGCAACGCAGACACGTAGTGTTCCTCACATAGTGGAACTAATCACGGGCGCCAGTATTCCCGTGGTGCTCCTCACTTAGTGGATCTGATCACAGGCCACGTATACTCATGGTATTGCTCATGTAGTGGTACTGATCACAGGCAATGTAGACTCACTGTATATCACATATTATGGTAACACCCACAGGTAACACAAACCCATAGTGTTCCTGACATAATAGTACTACTCTTAGGTAACACAGACCCATGGTCTTCCTCACATAATGGTACTAATCACGGGCCACGTATACTCATGGTGTTGCTCATATGGTGGTACTAATCACAGGCAATGTAGAGCCACTGTATATCACATATTATGGTAACACCCACAGGTAACACAAACCCATAGTGTTCCTGACATAATAGTACTACTCTCAGGTAACACAGACCCATGGTCTTCCTCACATACTGGTATTAATCACGGGCACCAGGCTAACCCGTGGTGTTTCTCGTATAGTGGTACTACTTATGGGTTATTTATTTATTTATCGTGTCAGAAGTACAAAGTAAGAGAGACAAAAATTAAACCAAAATATTTTAAACATTGGTTGACCAAAAATTGGCCACGACAAGCGCATTTGGAGTTGCTCTCATTAGATCTTTAATGGTACAAGTGGCTGGAGAAGATGGACACAGTAGAAGATGTTCGTTAGTCTGCTTAGTACCACACTTGCAGTAAACTGTCTCCACAGGAAGGCCCCATTTCTGTAGGTTGGTCTTGCATCTCGTGGTACTGGAGCGTAATCGATTGAGAGCCTTCCATGTTGTCCACTTTTCAGAATGTCCAGGAGGAAGTTCTTATGGGTAATGCAGAACCATTCTGAACACAGTAGAATCCACCGGTGTAATGAACAAGATGACACCTATCACAAGCAACGCCTAGACTCGTAGTATTCCTCGCATAATGGTACTGCTCCTATGTACCGTAGACCCATGGATTTCCTCGCAAGGTGGTACTAGAAGCAAGTAACGTCGACCCACAGTGTTCCGCACGTAATGGTACTAATCACAAACAGTCTCATGGTTCTAATCACCTCTTAGGACAGGCAGGGGATACTTACCGTACGTGAATTTCTTCGCCTGCGTCCCCCACCACATGCGGGTTTTGATAACCTAAAATATAATTAAAAATCAGCGTCATTAGTCGGTCATTAGTCCTCATCAAAGTACGTAGTGTCCGAATCCTTGGCTGAATGGTCAGCGTACTGGCTTTCGGTTCAGAGGGACCCGGATTCAATTACCGGCTGGGTCGGGGATTTTAACCTTCATTGTTTAATTCCACTGGCTCAGGGGATGGGTGTTTGTGCTGTCTCCAACATCCATGAAACTTACAGACCACACATAACACTACCCTCAACCACAATAACACGCAGTTACCTACACATGGTAGATGCCGCCCACCCTCATCGGAGGGTATGCATTACAAGGCTGCACCCGGCTAGAAAGCCACACAAAATTATTTTTTTTTCTGCTAGGGGTTTTACGTCGCACCGACACAGATAGGTCTTATGGCGACGATGGGATAGGAAAGGCCTAGGAGTTGGAAGGAAGCGGCCGTGGCCTTAATTAAGGTACAGCCCCAGCATTTGCCTGGTGTGAAAATGGGAAACCACGGAAAACCATTTTCAGGGCTGCCGATAGTGGGATTCGAACCTACTATCTCCCGGATGCAAGCTCACAGCCGCGTGCCTCTACGCGCACGGCCAACTCGCCCGGTCACAAAATTATTATTATTATCAAAGTATGTAGTGCGGTCTTTATATCCACCTAGGACGTTTTATTGCGTAAGCGAGGCTATATTCCTCTTCACTGTTATTTTCTCTTTCAGTTAAATATTAGAGTCGTCTTCGAGCTGCCATCTTCCTGTTTTACCGGCCAACCTTTCTCCAATAAAATTTTAAACCGATATAATATCCATTATCCGCGATAATGTTGTTGGTGCAATCAATTCAACTGTTGTCTCGGTTTCCTCAGATTTTTTTTCTACTTGCTTTACGTCGCACCGACACAGATAGGTTTCATGGCAACAATGGGATAGGAAAGGTCTAGGAATAGGAAGGAAGCGGCCGTGGCCTTAATTAAGGTACAGCTCCAGCACTTGCCTGGTGTGAAAGTGGGAAACCACGGAAAGCCATCTTCAGGGCTGCTGACAGTGGGGTTCGAACTAACTATCCCCCGGTGCAAGCTCACAGCTACGCGCCCCTAACCGCACGGCCAACTCACCCGGTTTTCTCAGATTTAAACCAAAATAAACTTCTTAACTCGCCTTGATAAATACGGGCCTAAATTGATGAACCAACTTGTTACCTTTATAGCAAGACACGTCCTTAGCAATGACCTACAGTAATCTCCATTACAATGATTTGGACATAGTTTTCTACACTAATCACTAATATTCTTCTTCTTCTTTTCTTACCTCTTTTTCCCCACACTTACGGGGTCGCGTGAGCGAACTCCGTCGCACATGTGGATTTGGCCCTGTTTTACGGTCGGGTGCCCTTTCTGACGCCAACCCTATATGGAGGGATGTTATCACTATTGCGTGTTTCTGTGGTTGGTTGGTAGTGTGGTATGTTGTCTGAATATGAAGAGTGTTGGTACGGACACAAACACCCAGTCTCAGCGCCAGAAGAATTAATCAGAAGCGATTAAAATCCCCGACCTGGTCGGGAATCGAACCCGGCACCCTCTGAACAGAAGGCTAGTACGCTGACCATTCAGCCAGCGAGTCGGACTCAACACTAATGGTTTCAAGTAACTTCCCGTTCGCTCGTACAGGACCATAGAAAACTCCCAACTGCTGAGAAGGGCGCTAAAGAGTTTTTCTAGGCTATACCGGTGTCATCGCTGGCGTTTTTTCTGAGCGTTTTGCATCGTTGTCTCCCTATTTCTCGAGATTTAATTAATTTATGCATCGCAGTACGACTTGGAGTTCGATCATCACGGAATTTCTCTTGAATTCCCAAGACGCTAAATTTTTTTTTTTTTTTTTTTTTTTGCTATTTTGCTATTTTGCTTTACGTCGCACCGACACAGATATGTCTTAAGGCGACGATGGGATAGGAAAGGCCTAGGCATTGGAAGTAAGCGGCCGTGGCCTTAATTAAGGTACAGCCCCAGCATTTGCCTGGTGTGAAAATGGGAAACCACGGAAAACCATATTCAGGGCTGCCGACAGTGGGGCTCGAACCCACTATCTCCCGATTACTGGATACTGGCCACACTTAAGCGACTGCAGCTATGGAGCTCGGTATTCCCAAGACGGACCAGCTCTGCATGCACATACGAATCGTAAATAAACATTTATTTTGTAACAGAAAGGACTATTAGCCGTGCCTTTCATAGCTCGCTACTGTACATATATCGACGGTTCGCGAGCAATACCTCGCATCCCACAATACTCCTCCGATCTACTATCCTCCTGAAGACTGGTCTCGCCTCCCAGGACATGCAGTCCATCAAAACAACGTTCGTTGTGTTCATTTCCCTGTGCTGACGAGTAAAGGAAAATGAACCTTAAATGCATTATACTGTAGGTGTGCGTAAATACTTCATGAAAATACACATTCCTACATTACGGTACAACAAGGTTAATTTTCCTTTGCACACTAGCATAAAAATTGTACGCAACAAACATTGGTCTGGATGGCCTGCATTTCCATGTGTGGCTGGGAGGCGTGTCCAGTATTAAGGAGAATAATGGACAGGAAGAGCATTGTGAGATACGAGGTAATTCTCGCACACCGTCTTTATGGTTTCAGCAGCTGTTTAGCTGAGAGTTCCCACGAACCTGCTAGCCGGCTGTGACCAACATTCCACGAGAACCGGGCCCACCGCGCGCACGGGTAACTGATATTCTGCTCACCCGGCATGTTCCACACTTTTGTTTATTTTGAAGTATGGCCTTTATGCCGGGAGTGTCCAAGGACGGGGTGAGAGGGTGAAACCCGGTGTCGGCACATGGCCTATTCCTGTCGAATAATACCAAGGGGTCTGCTCTAGGCTTAACATATCCATCCGACGGATGAATCAGCATCAACAGCGTCATAAGCCCTACCTCAGTATGAACACAGTGGATAGATTTGCAATTGAATTGAGGCTTTTGGCAAGCAATCTAATAAAGTTACCAAAAATCATATACCACCATCTCTCTTACCCTGCCAACCAATGTTCTGGAGGTGAAATTATTTTCTACCACCGGGACTCTAACCGGCTAACCGTGGTCTCAGACCGTAAACACCACCACCAGGTGGGCTGTTCTAGGGTAACAGTTGATAATAATACCCTCCTAGACGCACGAGCCTCCGATATTCTTACAAAGGGTGAAGTGGCGCCAAGTGACCGATATCCTCGGCGAACTAAGATTCCAGTGCTACTCTCCGAAACTGAATTCTGGCCAGCAACGAGGAAGGATTGATTGATTGATTGATTGATTGATTGATGTATTTATTTATTTATTTATTTATTTATTTATTTATTTATTTATTTATTTATTTATTTATTTATTTTAATTTAACGCATGGCTTATATCACATCACAACAAATATAAACTAGTTCCTCGACTAATACCGTAAATAACCATCAAAGTGAAGCGAAAAAAAGATAGTTTCATAACTAACAGTAGAGATATTAACAATGTCGCTACCTTTTGTACGGTTGGGGGATAACCGTTGCCTACGTCCGCAAGTTTTCCTTCTTCATTGCCCTTCACATGTCCCCTGGGTGGTGCTAATCGAGCAAAAATACTACTGGCACCAGACAATCCGTGAGATCTCCTAGTACATGTCACATCACAAATTAAGTGACGAGGAGATACGAGTAGATGGATCACACAATGGAGATTTATTTATTTATTTATTTATTTATTTATTTATTTATTTATTTATTTATTTATTTATTTATTTATTTACACACTACAGGACTTTACCTTTGTAAATTATTATTATTATTATTATTATTATTATTATTATTATTATTATTATTATTATTATTATTATTACTGCTCCCTAGACCAGCGATAGAGTGTCTGCCTCAGATACCAAGATTGCGGGTTCAAATCCGACAGACAAAGTCTGATATTTTAAGAGTAGTAAACTGTCTAATCGGCACTCCATGTCGTACGATGATGGCATATAAAGATCTCTGGTATGTATTCATTGTTTACTCGTTAGAATTAATGTTACAAACTCCCCCATAGGTCACCCAACAGAGTTCCAGTTTCTCTACCGGCAAGAGGGTCGTCGAAACTGACATGTAAGCAGCCTATAAGGTTTCAAATCAAAATGCCTGTATGCGGTAGCTGAGGCCATATTATTATTATTATTATTGTTACCGTGTTTCCGTGGCTCACAGAGAAATAAGCAGCACCTGGGTTGAATGGTTGAACAGACGATCACTTGGAGCAAACATTTACTGTAAAAAGGAATTAGAAATGCTATTTCTTTCCTTGCTTAAAATTCAGAGAGAGTAATTTAATGACATAATAAGAAACAGTTGAAATATTGCTTGGGGATATTCACATTAGCGACGAGCACGTCAGCTCCAACAATGCATTTTACTTAGAAGTTGTTAATCAGTTACAAGATTTATTGGGAGAAACTCCCAGTCGTTAACCTGCATCTGAAAGAGCAGAATTGCTCCTGACAGGTCGCTCCGAACAGATACTATATTATAGGATTCTCAGCTCCAAGATACAATAGAAGCTAGCCTCAATAAAGCAGATGGTTGCTATTTACAATCTCAATTACACTCGGTAAGCCTAAGGGTGATTTCAATTCATACAGTTCATATGCAGTTTGTCCCACGGAGGGCTTATCTATTGCAAAGTTTCACAGTCGAGTTAAGTATTGTTCCTCAAGCGAGCCTAAACATAGACGCGGTTTCCCAAAGAACCATACAGAAAATGCATTGGCATAATTACCCATACTACAAGGCCTTAAGAATAAAAAGAAAAGGTTACACAAAACAGGTCATTAACAAAAGGCAAGGAGGCGAAACACCAGCACTCCTTAACGAACATTCGCGAACAGACAAGAACCTGAGTGGGCTTAAGGCCCAGTGACACAGAGGCAAATCCTATATTAAAAATGGTGACTAAAGGGGTAAAATTTAAAGGCCGAGACAAGACTTCCAAAGTTTGGAGGTTGTAAATTTTAGTCACCCATTCAAAAATAAAAGGGGAGAGTAATGAGGGTCACCACTCGTCCGCCCTTACATTAAATATTTTTCCAGTAGGGAACATAAAGACTGCGCAGAAGTTCTTACATTTCATCCCCAAAAGATAAGTTTACAAGTTAGATATTAAGAAAACTGCTGAAATCTTCCCCTCGAAACACAAGCCGGCACTATTTTATATTAAGTAATTTCTGCCATTACCTTTTAGCAAATGGATCTTTTCAAACCGGCTGCGCCCTGCCTTCTGGCCCCCTCTAACTTTGGTCAAGTCGCACTCTCAATAACCGGATTAAGTCAGACAAGACGGCCCTAAAATAAAAATCCAGAGCACTAATAGGCTAAATTTCCATACACTCCGTCGGGTTTGATTGGCTAGAGAACTTAGTTACAGGCACGTGATAGGCAGATTACATTACAGGATGAACCAAGTGAAGTGTTGACAACTTGAACACATCAAAATAAACAATAATCAGAAAAAGTTTACCAACTACAAAATCTGAAATATCTTTTGAAATTAATTTGTGCTTAGTCCACCAGAGATCTCTAGAAGATAGATGGCAGAGCCATCTCACCATCGGAGAAGCAAGTTTTAGAAAATCTTAACATCTCTTGGTCACTGTCATAGATGGCCATAGAGAAGGCGCACAGTTTATATAGCCTGGGAACGTGTAACCTGGTATTATTATTATTATTATTATTATTATTATTATTATTATCCCTGGCGTTTATGCCATTTTTCTAGTTCGGCAATGGTAATGGATTTGACCCAGTTTTACGGCCGAATGCACTTCTTGACGGCAAGCGTATTTGGAAGAATGTATTCAGTATTCTGTCCATATGTGGTGGTTGGTAGTGTATTGTGTTGTGTTGTATGTAAAGGAAACGGAGTGTATTAAGAAGAACACAAACACCAAACCCCGAGCCAGGGGAAATTCTTACGAAGTTAAAATCTCCGCGCAGGCCGACAATAAAATCTAGCATACTCTGAACCGAAGAGCAGTACGTTTTACCTTACAAGTTGCTTTACGTCGCATCGACACAGATAGTCTTATGGCGACGATGGGATTGGAAAGGGCTAGGAGTGGGAAGGAAGCGGCCGTGTCCTTAATTAAGGTATAGCCCCATCATTTGCCTGGTGTGAAAATTGAATACCACGGAATACCATATTCAGGATTGCCGAGAGTAGGGTTTGAATCAACTGTCTCCCGAATGCAAGCTTACAGCTGCGCGCCCCTAACCGCACGGCTGACTCGCTCGGTAAGAGCAGTGCGCTGATCATTCAGCAAAGACCCGCACTAATATTCTTCTTATTATTGATAAATAAAAATATACTCTATTATATTTAGCCGACCTATGACATTAGCGTACAGTTTTATATATACACAATATGAAGTAATAGTTGTTCATTTCATGGTATGCAGGCGTAATCTGAGCACTTTCTTAGCTTTCATCCCCTGTGTAGAGTTAAACGGGTCTTGGCTCTCCTATGAGTGACAAGACGGTATCCTCATAATGACAAGTTGCTGCTTAGCACCCACACATATATTTTAAAAGTGTATTATTCGGTTTTCTAAACGTTTAGTTCTGTCCGTTGTAGCATTTTTAAAACGTTTTTTACTAGATTTTGAGTCAGAGGCTATGACAGGGACAGTTGAACTAATTACTACTCTGTCAGTAGCCGAGAGTGGTGACCACCCGAGTATAATCCTTCAACCTAACACAGATTGAGGGACTCTCGTTACAGTTGAAAATTCAGCCGTGGAAAGCCAGTCCACTGGCACTGTGGAGAAAGCTGTAGCAATCAAGGCTGGTCGAGCCCTTATCAGCATCACTGCAAGTCAGGCAGCAGGGCTGTGCTTGGAGCTTCCATAATAACCGCTCAATCGAGTGGAAAACCATTTTCTATCGCGGGCGGCAGTGCTCTGTCGCAGATTAGAATAGCGCCCCACCCTCCCTGCTGCAGCGGGCATGAATCATAACAGCCACATACCTGCCGAGGAAGCGCGTCACAAGAATTTTCATCCATAGATGCATTCTAGAGCACATCATCAACGTACATTAAAACAATTATTTACGAGCCTCATGAGGAAATCTCACTAACCAATACAAGTTTCCTATAAACGACCAGTGGAATAATTTTGACATTACCGGTCGAGTTGGCCCTGCGGATAGGGGCGCACAGCTGTGAGCTTGCATCCGGGAAAGAGTGGGTTCGTACCCAACTGCCGGAAGCCCTGAATATGGTTTTCCGTGGTTTCCCATTTTACACCAGCCAAATGTAGGGGCTGTACCTTAATTAAGGCTACGGCCACTTCCCTCCCACTCCTAGGCGTTTCCTACCCCATTGTCGCCATAAGATCTGTCTGTGTCGGTGTGACGTAAAGCAAATATAGAAAAAATAGACATTGAAAAGTTCAATCGCAATAACATTTGTTGATGACCCGAGAGAATCGATTCTATTTTGGATTATTTTGTATTGTTGCTTTAGTAATATAGAAATGTCTTCCAATCTTTCTTAATCCGTTTTCCGTCTACGGTTGGGTTTCCCCTCGGACTCAGTGAGGGATCCCACCTCTACCACCTCAAGGGCAGTGTCCAGGAGTGTAAGGCGTTTGGTCAGGAATACAACCGGGGAGGAAGACCAGTACCACGCCCAGGTTGCCTCGCCTATTATGCTTGGTGGGGGATGGGAAAATTGGAGGGGATAGGCAAGGAATATTCAAGGAACTGCCCGTGACCTTAAGTTAGGTACCATCCCGACATTTGCCAAGAGAAGAAGTGGGAAACCATGCAAAGCCACTGCGAGGATGGATGAGGTGGGAATCGAACCCCCTCTATTCAGTTGACCTCCCTAGGCTGAGCGGACCCCGTTCCATTACTCGTACCACTTTTCAAACTTCATGGCACAACCGGAAATCGAACCCGAGTATCCGGGTGTGGCAGCTCATCAAACTAACCGCTACACCACAGAGGCGAACAATTTAGAAAGTAGTTATTAATATTAACAACCGAGCATTTATTACCGAGGGGAATGGCCGTCCTCGTTAATGTGCTAAGGCTATGGATCCATGCTCTGCAATAAGGAGACGCGCAGGGTTCGAACCCGTCCTGAGGACGGTTTCCTATGGTCCTCGTGAATGACGGGCCAGATCCTATTCATAGGTCACAGACGATTCTTTCCATCTCCTTACCCAATTTCTTTCAGTATCAGTCATTTCATCCTCACTAGCTCCTCAACTGAGGTCAGCGTCAGGAGGGGCATCCGACCGTAAAAGCATGCGGAATAAATTCATATCACCCCATTCTCGACCCCTTATCAAGAAACGGGACCAAGCGGTAGACATAAAGTAACAGAGCATCTATTCATACTGTAGAATATATTCAGTTAATAAAGGTATGTTTTTAGAAGTTTCTGTTCAAACGTAGATTATCTAAATTCGTTATTTCTAGACAAATTCATGGAAAATCCATCAAAATAGTGTCGAATTTTAATATTAAAACGTTTTTCAGCTTATCTCCAATTATATCTGGAGTCACCCAAGCTTATTTTGCACTTTCATTTGGAGTTAAGTGTAAATCTCCTTCCTAACGTTTTGTGATATTTTCATTTGAAAATTCTACATTGGAATTCATCGGGATTAGAATATCGACCGTCTAAGTAGAAGTCAAAAACCTAAGTCACTGCACTATCCACATATTTCGCTTAGCTCTCTAAAGAATAATTATAAATCAGTTGTTTTATATCTCTTCAAGCTGTCGTTACACTGCAACAGCTGGCGCAAAAACGGATGGACGGATTGAACTAAAGTTTCCGTAGGTATAGCTGACACTCTGAATTCAAACCAAAGGTTATTTAATTTTTTTATATTCTTAGCAATGTTCTTAGGAAACGCTATGAATCTCCACGAAGTGAAGCCAAGTGCCAACGAACCGGGGCAATACAGAGACATAGTTCCCAACCACAGGAATTCGAATTCTAGTTCAGAGAAACTGTAAACCAAAACTACATGGCGCAACAGCCCCGCAGGTCCATGGCCTACCAAGTGACCGCTGCTCAGCCCGAAGGCCTCCAGATTACGAGGTGTCGTGTGGTCAGCACGACAAATCCTCTCGACCATTATTCTTAGTTTTCTAGGTCGGGGCCGCCAAGTCACCGTCAGCTAGCTCTTCAATTGCAATCCCGTAGGCTGAGCGGACCTCGAACAAGCCCTCAGATCCAGGTAAGAAAACCTGACCTGGACGGGAATCGAACCTGAGGCCTCCGCGTAAGAGGCAGTGACGCTTCCGGCACTTCAGAGAAACTCAGCGTATAATAAATGCAAACAGAAGCTCATTTTCACCAAATACACTAACAGCTACCACTCCCATTACCTTAATTGCCAAAAATAATCCATTTTTGATTAAATGTAAGCGAATTATTAATTGAAAATCTCTCTAAGGGAAGCAAAGCAAGCAAGCACGGAACCAGAACCTCCTCCCCACATCTGAGTCGTGCGATCTCAATCTACCTCCATCGCACCAAAGTTCTCAATAACGGATTTTGCTGATCGAGTGAAGCGTGTGCTTGTGTTGAAGGACCTTTCTTTGCAATTAACATGTCCGGGCTTTCTATGTGCTTTCTTACACAATTAATCCTCGTGATTTATTTCCTTTTATTTTCTTTCCTTTTCCATTTACCGCTCAATAACATGCTTTATCAGACACGTTTAGGCTTATTACAAGTACACGGGAATACAATTACTTAATTCCCTGTAACTTATCGGCAATATCATTGCATTGTCTGGCATTGTTAGTTGACGACTCTGTCTCTCTCTCTCTCAAGCCACTCACCTCTCATTACTGCAGCACCTGTACAAAACGCTAAACTATCAATGACAGGAATAACAACTAGTATTATTTAAATCAATATTAATTTAAACCGGTCTACTGACCACTAGGCGCCTCGAAAATCCGCTATGTGACAATGTTGAAAAGGAAAATACTGACCCGCAGCACACGTATCATTTAGAACAAAAATTTGTTGACATAGTTCATGCAGAACGGTCAAGAAAACCAAGAGGACTCGTCGCGCTGACCACGCGTAATCTCATGTGTACAGACTTTCGGGCTAAGCAGCAGTCTCTTAGTTGGCCAAGGTTCATGAGGGCTGGGTCGCCATAGGGTTGGTTTGCATTGGTTTATGATCAGTTGGGACTGATTGTCTAAGATGCCGTAAGTTCCCAAAACAAGCTAGTAAAAGCAACGGACTGTATCGGTATGTCTACATACGTTCAGTAAAAAAGTGATGTAATTTGTACATGACTTTGTTGGCAGAAGAAACTCCAGCTCCATTGCTACCGCATTATGCCACAGTTGTGGAAGGCAACGCAAACCACCAGTGCGTTCGTCACTGGCCACTTCTCCTCACTTCCCAAGCATGCTTTTTCAGTGGACACCTAGGCTATCAATTACATACAGCTGATGGAGGATCTCTTGAGGATCCAACCAGGCTTTGTACTGAGGACTTAAACTAATAAACAAACAAACAAAAGTATAATAAGTTTCATACCATTGCAATAAATAACATCCTCTTTTGTTTCAGAAGACTATGAGGTACGGCATTCTTCGAGGAGAAGAAGAAGTGAATGACAACACGAGGTTCCTTTCAACACTCTTACAAGAATATTTATCAATTTATGTGCGTTACAAAAATAGCAATGTTTAGTTCTGCTGTCATCATCATCATCATCATCATCGTCATCATCTGTTTACCCTCCAGGGTCGGCTTTTCTCTCGGACCAGCGAGGGATCCCACCTCTACCGCCTCAAGGGCAGTGTCCCGGAGCTTCACACTCTTGGTCGGGGATACAACTGGGTAGAATGACCAGTACCTCGCCCAGGCGGCCTCACCTGCTATGCTGAACAGGGGTCTTGTGGAGGGATGGGAAGATTGGAAGGGATAGGCAAGGAAGAGGGAAGGAAGCGGCCGTGGCCTTATGTTAGGTACCATCCCGGCATTCGCCTGGAGGAGAAGTGGGAAACCACGGAAAACCACTTCGCGGATGGCTGAGGTGGGAATCAAACCCTCCTCTACTCAGTTCACCTCCCGAGGCTGAGTGGGCCCCGTTCCAGCCCTCATACCACTTTTCAAATTTCGTGGCAGAGCCGGGAATCGAACCCGAGCCTCCGGGGGTGGCAGCTAATCACGCTAACCACTACACCACAGAGGCGGACTAGTTCTGCTGTACTTGAGTATTTTCCAATATGAACGTACCATTTCTTCGTTGCGCTTGAAAGGAACGATATACGAAGATGCTGTCGGAAAAATACTAACCCTCAGCACATATATTGTCACGAACGAGAATTCTTCGACATAGGTTGAAGTCATACAATATTGAATGTCAGATGGCAGGACGTTTCCGACCAGATTTCTAAGCTAAAATATTTTAGATATCGGTTTCTCTAGGCGCAACGGCGGTTTATGGTCTTGATCGGAAATGATTTGTAATTTACTAATAAAACATAATAACGATATGTAATAATGTAACAAGCTTAACATGCAAATATAATGTTTGATGAGATACACAAAAAATACAAGGAGCAACTTCAATTATAAAGAAGGTTGCAATGCAAAACTGGAGTAAGTCCATTTCCCACATTTCTTGAGGAAATAAGAAGAAACAATCTTTACACACTACAACTTTTCACTTTTGCAATAAAATTATCATAATATTACATTAACAAAAGACAAGACAGACAGAAGGTAAAAAAGAACACCAACAGAAACGTATCATCTGTATTACAAGATTTATTTTTTTAAGTATGAATTTGTATTTCTTTATTTTTTACTTTGTATTAGGATATTCATTCTAATAAATTATTTTCAGAAGAGCAGTCAAGCAATAGTGATCACTTTAATTGAGATACGCATCTCAGGTCTTTATTTACTCCTATTCATCATAATACTCTTCAGAGTTTACTGCTGCAGGTAGAATTATTTTCTAAAATCCGAAGTTCTCCTGTGGAACGAACTGTAGCACATGCTCTATGTACTTAAGCTTTGCATCTTTAATTGGGATACGTCCATCGTATTTCTGCAATTTGATGCAATTTTTTCTTACTGTTCCCTTATACAACTAGGTGTCTTTTCAGATCCCACATGTCCAGCAATGTCGAGACAATGCTTGCCGACAGGTAGAGACTCGTGGTACAGATGATATCAACAATGAAGTGTAAATTTTTTGTAATTGTCTTGGACGGTAATGTTAATGATAGAAAGCATGAATGAAAAATGTTAAATAAGTTAATCCTTGAAGGATAGGTGACGTTCAGATTCAAGTACTCTAACGCACCCTTTGAATTATAAGGCTGAGCGACTGCATTATTTGAATTTATCAACTTAATAACTGAATTTATTGGAATTCACCGCATTTTTATTGGTAATATGATTTATTTAAATCTTGTCTTGAAAATACTGATATACCACTATACGTCAATGACTCGAACACGGGCTCACAGGTGTTTAAACGTTTGAAATCAGCACTATCAGTTTCCCGTAATCACACCCTGCAGAAATTATCCAAACACTCATTTTTACAAAAAGAAAATTGGACTTAACGACATTTTGCATTGGAACCTCCAATTGAAATTATTATTTTCTTTTACTCCTCCATAAGTCAATAACACAAATGTTTTGAAGGAAAAGGCATTTTAACGTCCAGAGGACTACAGTATTTAACAAACCGGGATCTAATTATGTACTTCAATGTAAGTAATGTCACTAATTGCCACAAGGATACTTTGAAACCAAATTTGAATGAATATATTATTAGTCCAAACGGATTTTTACAGACATGTTATACATTCTTTTCTACCATGATTTTCTTCAAAACGAATTTAAATATTTAGATTTCTGCACAATCCATCTCATTGGTTATGCCAAACAATTCAAGGGCACGATTTATAGAGATCATTTAAATGTTAATAAATTTTACAAGAGACAAGAAAAGCTTAATGTAGGATGTACAGTACCTAACAACAGTTTAAAAACACCAGCAAAAATCAGTTAATGTACTCCTAGTCCTACAATTATGGTACGAATTGGTCTGCAAATATATTTCGACTTATTCGTGTTGATATAGAACTTACAGTATACTAGAAGAAAACCGTTTAAATATCGAATGAAGTTTAAGAGTTCTCATTTTTCGAACATTTTGAGAACCTATAAAAATATCCAAATTTTGGGTGTAAATACCATCCTGTTCACTAAACAACAGAAGGTATATTGCTATTTTATCGAAATAACTATCCAGTAGATTGTAAATACGTATAAAAGACGAAAAATGAGAGTATCATAGGGTCATTTTTTCTGGGAATGTTCTTTATGAAATTTCGCATTTCAATAATAAAAACTAACACAACATTTAGAAATGCTTGAAAAATATTTAGAACGAACTACTGTTACCCACACTGCACTCCTCACGTAGTGGAGGCTTCGTTCAACTGATTGCGGAGGTTGATACATGTTCCAGATGGAGAATTATCGCTGGCTGGCGTCTTATATTTGATGTTACAGTCATCGTTAGGGCTGGGAAGTGCGAGTGTCGCGAAAAGTGCAAAAAAAAAAAAAAATGACACTCTGATACTTCCATCTTTCGACTCTTACGGATATATACATTCTATAGGACAGGCATTTAGAAAAAATAAGTGTCCGTAATACCTGCTATAGTTTGATGAAGTGGGGTACTAATATCTTTCCAGATAAAAAATTAACAACTTTATTAAAATATTATTTTTCAGTTCAGATATCACCAAAAAAATTCAGAAATGATGTTTTCGTATTACACACGTCTCTAGTAAAAATCTCACTCCATAAGCCAACTGGTCGAGAGGGTTTTAGGTCCCGTATCTGCTATGTAAGATTAATAATAATAATAATAATAATAATAATAATAATAATAATAATAATAATAATAATAATAATAATGTAATTTGCTTTACGTCCCACTAACTACTTTTACAGTTTTTGGAGACGCCGAGATGCCAGAATTTAGTCCCACGGGAGTTCTTTTACGTGCCATTAAATCTACCAACACGACGCTGACGTATTTGAGCACCTTCAAATACCACGGGAACTATGTAATATTAAGTAGTCTACTAAAATGTGATGCAGATATGTATTAAGTTTCTTAAATTAAATCGTGTTTATTATTTTAGTGTCCATTTTAATTGTTTTTAAATGTCTATTTCCTAAGTGTTAAGTGCTTATTTGCCTTCCAATTCTGGTTGTATTTCAGTCATGTGAAAGAAGGGAATGCTCACTTTTTATGTAATATCCTTTTCCAAAATACAGTACGATAATTACTGCAATGTAGATATATATCTCTCCTTCCCGAAAGTAAGACGCAGAAGACATTTCTCACGTCATTGACACAGTAACTCTTTTCTGTAGGTATCTCGAGGATAACGCACGTCTTCTCATACTTGCTGGTAATTACACTTTCTATACCCAGCGTGTCCACAGACTTCTAGTAGGGAAACAAAACAAAGAAAAACAAACAGAAAATGCCCCAGGAGCACTATTTTAAAAGAAATTAATGCGAACAGAAGGCTCAAACGTGGCAATTTCACCTCAGCTAATTTATAACTGTTAGTTTCTCCAGTCTGACGAAACTAATTTCGAATACATAAATTTATAAACTGTCTGGAAAACAGAACATTTTACAACAGTATTATACATGAAAAAAAATATTTTAATTAAGTTTCTTTCAGGTATAATTCTGCGTACGGAAAAAATGTTGATCTCCATTTGTCACTTCCATGTAATATAACTCGTAAACTTCATTCGATATTGGGTCTTTATCACAAGTTGCATTTCAAGACGAATAAGCCGCAACTATTTGCAGACCAATTCGTACTATAACTGTAGGACCAGGAGTTCATTAACTGATTTTCGCTAGTGATCTTAAACGTTTGTTAGGTACTGTAGTATTGTAGTTTCGTAGAAAGTAAAAGTTTAACACAGGATAGAGTGGTATGGAGAGATGCATCAAACCAGTCTATGGGCCGATGACCCAAACAATAACAATTACTGTCGCGGTGACTTTGTGTCGTTCATTTTCTATGTGTTTCATCAAGTCACTTCTCTCCACACCTAATACCATGTTACATACTTTACATTTTCTGTTCTTCTTACAAACTGCTTTTAAGAACTATTAAAAAAATCTCTTCACTTAACCATTTAGAGAGAACAACTGTTTCCTTGATTTCCTTCTCTTTTCTTTTTTGCTCGCGCGTAATTTCACGTCCGTACTCCCTCTCTGCTTGTGGGCCGTTGAACAACCGACTTTATCACTCATCGTTTAATCAACTGAAATTACGTCTGATACCAACGACCCGTGACTGTGTGATGACAAGCAATGACTGATGAGTATGGAGCAATTTTATACTTTGGTTTGGGGAATAAAAACCGTAAGTCGAACGATAACTGCAGTGTTCCCAAAATCCGCTACTTTTTCCTGTAATGTTATTCGAAATTCGCCGCTTTGTTACCATGACAATCAAATTCCGTTACGCATTGCGGAATTACGCTACGGTTGGCCGCACGGATATAGCGGTTCGTGCAGCTCTCCCCTATGGCGCGAACTAGGAAAAGCACCTACAGAACAGGCGACCTGAGCATATCCTCGGACACTCCCAGCACCAAAAGCCATAAGCTAAATTAATTAAGTAATTAATTAATTAAATGTATGTCTGTTTCCTAGTCCCATTCTTGATAACGGATCGGAGATGAAGTGGGATGAATTTGTATCGCATTTTTTTGACGGCCGGATGCCTTTTCCGATGCCAACCTCGGTAGAGGAGGTAATGAGGTTAAAATTAATGATAGTGAATGAAATTGCGTAATGGGATGGAAGGAATCGGCTGTGACCTATGAATAGGAACTGTCCGAGCATTTTCCTGGAAGTGAAAATAGGAAACTATACAAAACCATTCTCAGAACAGCCGACGGTGAAGTTCGAACCCACGCGCCTCCCCAATGCAGAGTTCAGCTCCATAGCTGTAGCGCGTTCACGCGCGCGCCCACTCTACTCTGTCTGTCTGTCTGTCTGTCTGTCTGTCTGTCTGTCTGTCTGTCTGTCTGTCTGTCTGTCTGTCTGTCTGTTAGTCATCAGCTTAGAGGCTGGTTGGATCCTCAAATAGCACCACCAAAGTTTATGTGGTTATAAGGAAACCGCAAAAACCAACGGCAGCACCAAAATGAGGCGTACTAGGCAAGACGAGGAGTGAGGTAGTTTGCCATTGCTTTCCTCACTGGGTCAGAAAGTGTTATTGCAGCACGACTGACCCTATGAGCAACACCTTTCAGAACACTCAGATGCACTAGTCGTGCTCTGAATGTCATTACTCAGCACCACCCATACCCCAGCAGCTTCAATATTGTCACAGTCATGGATGAGACTGGGACTTCGGTGAAAGCTACACTTTACTCTGGCCTGTGCCAAAAGATGGATACAAAAGTACTGTATCCATCAAGAAATGGCAGGAGGCAACTCTACTCGGTAAATAAATAAATTAATTAAGTAAATGAATATTATTTGTAAATTCGTGTCCTCGGTTTGAGGTGGTGTGGCTCTTTTCAGGCACATTCCCTGTGGAGGTCAGCCGTATGAAATTTTTTAACCACATGCGAGTCCTCTCCTCCGCCCCCACCCCCACCCCTGCCATTCTCAAGTCTCTGGCAGTACCGACAATCTATCCCGGGACCCAAAAGACGGTAATTAATAATGCTAACCGTTACGCTATGGAGGCAAAGGGGTTTCTTTATTTATTTATTTATTTATTTATTTATTTATTTATTTATTTATTTATTTATTTATTTATTTATTTATGGTGAACAATTGGCCACTACAATGCCATTGTACTAATTTTGCAATTATCAATAACCACTTGTAAATAAAATTGTATTGTATTGACTAATGTGCCCTTTTTCATTTCTTAAATAACTGTCCAACTGTCTAAACTAATTTAAAATAGCATTTAGAAAATACTTGAAAAAGAAATCATAATAATAGATTATACCTGAAAACAAACAATTCAAATACAAGGACACGTTTCGTTCTTGAAGGATCATCATCAGATCTTCTCAAATCAGACATTTTTATAACATATGAATTGATGAATAGTATTGAAAAGTGCAAAATAATTTATGTTACATTTATTGATGATGATGATGATAATGATGATGATGATGATGATGCTTGTTGTCCAAAAGGGTCTAAAATCCAGGTGACCGACCCGTCATTATAGTACTAATCACTGGTAAAGCAGAACCATGGTGTTTCTTCTTTTGTAGTACTAATCACAGGATGATTTCCTCGCATGGTGGTACTAATCAAAGGTAATGTACACCCAGGGTATGTCACACATAATGGCACTACTCACAGCAACACAGACCCAGGATGTTCCCCACATAAGGGTACAACTCACAAGCAACGCAGACCCATGAGGCCACTCACTTAAGTGTACTACCCACAAGCAACGTAGGCCCATGGTGTTCCTCACAAAGAGGTACAAATCACGGGCGCCGGCTAGATCCGTGGTGTTTCTCATATAGTGGTACCAAGCACAGGCTACGTATACTTATGGTGTTGTTCACATAGTAGTACTAATCATAGACAATGTAGACACACGGTGTATCCAGCCCCGCGGTGTAGGGAGCAAAGCGTTCGCCTGTTATCCGGCGGCCCCGGGTTCGATTCCCGGCCGGGTCATGGTTTTTATTTGTAAATGATTAATATCCCTGTCCTGGGGACTGGGTGTTTGTGTCGTCCTTAACGTCCCTTTCCTCACATTCAACACTTTACACTTCCGCCATTTACAAAATACACGCAGGTTCCTCACATATGGTGCAAGTAGGGGCAAAAAATCTTTCTAGGTCGACGCCCGGAACAACAAGCTTTTAAAAAATAAAATACCGGGCGAGTTGGCCGTGCGCGTAGAGGCGCGCGGCTGTGAGCTTGCATCCGGGAGATAGTAGGTTCGAATCCCACTATCGGCAGCCCTGAAAATGGTTTTCCGTGGTTTCCCATTTTCACACCAGGCAAATGCTGGGGCTGTACCTTAATTAAGGCCACGGCCGCTTCCTTCCAACTCCCAAACCTTTCCTATCCCATCATCGTAAAGCCCCTAGCAAAAAAAAAATTAAAAATAAAAAATATAAAAAGACCCACGGTGTATCACACGTTATAGCAACACCCACAGGAAACACAGATCCATGGTGTTTCTCACAAAAATACTACTTTCAGGCACCGCAGACCCCTCGTGTTCCTCACATAGTGGTACAAATCATGGGCAATCCCGTGTTATTCCTCGCATAGTGGCACTAATCATAGGTAACGCAAACCGATTCTGAACAAAGTGGAACCAAACCATTCGAGCGGAGTGCTATGGAACGCCCCGTCATTTTCTGTTATTATGGCTTCCACTGCAATAAATCTTTCTTTTCCCCCAAGGTCAGACCTACCGAGTACTACGTTGCCACGAATATCCAGCAAGGAAGTCCCCCACCTACCCCAGCCCCACTCGTATACTTTCATTCTCGTGAGTACTTAATAGGTGCGAAGTTTGATAACATGCACGATTGTACTGATGAGTGTATGTGGGGTGCCAGCCCCGTGGTATAGGGGTCGCATGCCTGCCTCTCGCCCGGAGGCCCCGGGTTCAATTCCCGGCCATGTCAGGGATTTTTCTCTCGAACTGATGATGATGATGATGCTTGTTGTTTAAAGGGGCCTAACATCGAGGTCATCGGCCCCTAATGGTGCGAAATGAAATGACAACAAAACATTCAAAATCATAAACTGACCAAAAGAAAAAATCATGAAGAAGGAATGGATGGACATGTAGCAAAAAAACAACAAAAAACGAGCAAACAAAAGAATTAGTGGATTCAACTCAAAAAAAGGATCATATATAATTTATTACTGCCCAAGGGACCACTCATAAAGCAGAATCCTGAATCGAGGGTGCTTGATGTCGAAACGGGTGCAAAATCCGCGCCTAATACCCCACAGAATGGTACATGTCGCGAGTAAAGTAGAACCATGCTATTTGTCATGTTAGGGTACCAATCAAAAGTACCGAAGACTCACAGTGTTCCACACAAGATGGTACTAATCACAAGTATTGTACTTCGTACAGGTAACGCAGACCTATGGTGTTTTTCACACAATGGCGCCACTCATAGCCAACGCAAACCGATGAGTTTCCTCACCTAGGTGTACTAGTCACGGATGCCGGTCCCACGGGCCCCGTGGTGTTCCTCACATAGGGGATACTAGTCACAGGCAACGCAGACCCACGGTGTCGCTCATATAGTGGTACAACTCACAGGCTACGCCCAGATCCGCGGTGTTGCTCACATGGGCACGACGCACGGGTACTGGAAACCCACAGGGGAACCACTCTCTGCTGCTACTAATCACAAACCTATTGTGTACCAAATATAGTGGTACTACTCGTAAGTAAAGGCGACCCATGGTGTTCTCCGCGTGATGGTACTAATCAATAGTAGTTTCATGGTTCTAATACCAGCATCCCTTGGTCGCCCCTTTTAGTCACCTCTCACGACAGGCAGGGGATACCGTGGGTGTATTATACGTCTGTCTCCCCCACCCACAGGGGGTGTGTGTTTGGTCCGCGAGAGGTATTTTATTTCCCTCAAGTCCGCCGGCAAGCCGGTTAGGACCCCCGTATCCGCCACCTGGGACGCGCCACATGGGAGTATCACCTCTCCCCCTGCTACGCCTGCGTAGCAGGTTCGTGGCTCTCGACATGAGGGCTGGTTTGAGGTCCACTCAGCCTACGTGATTAGAATTGAGGAGCTATTTGACGGTGAGATGGCGGCCCCGGTCTCGAAAGCCCAGAATAACGGCCGAGAGGATGCGTCGTGCTGACCACACGACCCCTCGTAATCTGCAGGCCTTGGGGCTGAGCAGCGGTCGCTGGGCAGGCCAAGGTCCTTTCAAGGGCGTTAAGTGCCGGGGGTGTATGTGGGATAGTATGAGGAAGGATGGTGAATTTCCTTTACGAGGAGGACCCGGATTCGAATCCCGTCTATTCTAAGCATTTTAATATTTAACTGGGGGCTGGAGTTCACTCATTCTCGTGTGACCAACGGAGAGCTATCTGATACGAGAGGTAGAAACAATTGGTCATGAAAACCACGCATTTCTGCTAGTCGTTTAACGTCACACTAACACATCCAAGGTTTTTAGCGATGCATGGGTGGGAAAGGTCCTGGACTGCAAAGATGGTGACCATAGCCTTAATTAAGGTATATCCCCAGCAATTACCTGGTGTGAAAATGGGAAATCACGGAAAACTATATTCAGGGCTGCTGACGGTGGATTTCGAACCCACCATCTCCCGAATGCAAGTTCACAGCTACCCAACGCTAACCGCACTGCCATTTAGCTCGGCAGACATTCGAAAATATACAAGCCACTTGTCTGGGCAGTAGTCATCTTGGCACGCCAAGCCTTTTACAGTCGGAAAATAAGCTGATAATTTCCAATGTCTGTCCCTCAAACTAGTCTTAAAATCGAAGAAATGAAAAGAATCGTTTGGAGATCATCAACTCGCAACTTCCGGGGGAAAAATTGAAATACAGAATTATCTACTGGATGACGACTACGAGTAATGAAGCCTGTTTAGTATCATGTCTCATTTGAGAATTTTGAAGTTCCCAGCAATAAAAGTAAATGGGGCAAATTATGTTTGTTTTTAAAGGGACCTGGCAGCTAGGACATTGGCCCCTAATGGTACGAGGTCAATGAGACGGTAATTAAAACTTGAAAATGTATCCACTGCATAATCTAAAACGGATGATAGTGGAAAAATTATCGTAAAAAAATCAGTGGACCCAATTCACAATGCCTTAATTACTGGGATGATGCTTATTATCTAAAGGGATCAAAAATCCAGGTCACCGCCACCTCATAATGGTATTAATCACTGGTAAAGCAGAACCATGGTGTTCCTCATATAGTGTTACTAATCACCGGTCATGACTCATGGTGTTCCTCGCATGGTGGTACCAATCACAGGTAATGTAGATCCATTGTATGTCACACACAATGGTACTAATCACAGGCAACACAAACCCATGGTGATTCGCACATAAGGGTACTACTCACAAGCAACGCACACCCATTGAATTCCTCACATAGTCGGACTAATCACGGGTGCCGATATTTCCGAGGTGTTCCTCACTTGGTGGAAATAATCACAGGCCACGTAGGTATATTCATGGTGTTGTTCACATAGTGGTACTAATCATAGGCAATGCAGACCCATGGTCTATCACACATTATGGTAACGCCCACAGATAACGCACACCCATGGTGTTTCTAACATAATGGTAGTACTCACAGACAACGCAGACCCATGGTTTTCCTCACATATTTGTACTAATCACAGGCTCTAGCCAAACCCGTGGTGTTTGTCACATAGTGGTACTAATCACAGGCAGCATAGACCCACAGTGTTTCTCATAAAGTGGTACTACTCATAGGTGATGAAAGCCCTTTCTAAACACAGTGAACTTACGGGTGGATTACACACGATGACACTTGCCATAAGCAACGCCCATACCCGTAATGCTCCTTGCATAATGGTACTGCTCCTACGTAACGTAGACCCATGTTTTTCCTCACATAGAGGTACTATCAGATGTAAGGCTTTTCAGGCGTTTGCTCTATTAACCAGCGTTTCGTCTTAGGTCTGACACTAGACTCGTCAGAGTGGGATGTGTCAGACCCTACCCACTGACGCTGGGTGCATGCAGGTGAGCTTATCAGAAGCCTATTTATGAGGCACAGTCTGATAACTGCATACAGGAGATAAATCTCCACAATGGAATTATTGCCCGCCTAGCAATTCCGAATGGAAAATTCTAAATTCCCATGGAGGGAATTAGATATTTTTCACCAATAGAGCATGTCAAAAACATATCAGATGTAAGGCTTTTCAGGCGTTTGCTCTATTAACCAGCGTTTCGTCTTAGGTCTGACACTAGACTCGTCAGAGTGGGATGTGTCAGACCTAAGACGAAACGCTGGTTAATAGAGCAAACGCCTGAAAAGCCTTACATGTGATATGTTCTTGACATGCTCTATTGGTGAAAAATATCTAATTCCCTCCATGGGAATTTAGAATTTTCCACATAGAGGTACTAATCATGGGCACCAGGCAAACCCGTGATGTTTCTCACATAGTAGTACCAATCACAGGTAACGTAGATCCATGGTGTTTCTCATAAAGTGGTACTACTCATAGTTAATGCAGATCCGTTCTGAACACAGTGGAACTGATCGGTGGGTCACACCCGATGATTATCACAAGCAACGTCCAGACCCGCAGTGCTCCTTGCATAAAGGTACTGTTCCTATATACATGCTTTTCCTCGCAAGGTGTTAGTAGACGCAAGTAACGTCGACCCATGGTGTTCCGCACGTAATGGTACTAATCACAATTAGTCTCATGGTTCTAAGGACATCATCCCTTGGTCGCCCCTTTTAGTCGCCTCTTCCCACAAGCAGGGGATACCGGGGGGGTGTACTCTTCGTCTGCGTCTCACACCCACAGGGGGTAAATGGTGGCTAGCGTGATCGTGACAACTTGTATTTGTGCTTAACGAAGTTAGATCATTTAGGTCTTATTTCCAGTAAAGGAATAAAGGCGTATGTATAATGAAGAGGTTTTCGTTTCAAAACCAGTATCACCACTTGGCAGAAGTGGGAAATGTCCGACGTTGTCTCTGCCGAATTTATGTAAATAACACTGGGCAACAAAATTTAAATTTTTGTTTGTTAAATGGAAGTGAAAGGGTGTTTCTGGTACACTTTTTTCTGCTGATTTCAAGCATGTTTTTAGAATTTTTCTATCACGCACAATTTTTGAGTAATTTTCAAAAAATGAAAAAATGTTAAAAACTGTTATTCCTACTAAAATTTATTATCTTAACTTAAATTGAATTTACATGCATTTTAATTTACATACACTTTTTTCTGCTGATTTCAAATCCGTTTTTAAAATTTTTCCATCACTCACAGTTTTTGAGTAAATTTCAAAAAATTTAAAGAATGTTGTTGTTCCTACTAAAATTTATTATCTAAACTTAAATTTCATTTACATACCTAAAAAGTATGAGAGGTAGATTTCCGCTGAACTTAGCTTGAGGAACATCTCTTTTGAGTGACCAGCAGTAGTCAGCCGGCATATTTGGACCCCATTTTCCCTGGTAACGGCTTTCAAATTCGACGATGACTTGATGGAAATGTTCCCCGTGTTCGTCTGAGACAGCGCCGAGATTTTCAGGGAAAAAGTCAAGATGCGAGTTCAAGAAGTGTATTTTAAGAGACATATTACATCCCATGTGTTTATAGTTTTGTAGAAGTTCACTAATATGTTCCCTGTAATTCTCTGACCTGTCGTTTCCTAGAAAGTTTGTGACCACCTTCTTAAATGATGACCATACAGCTGGTTTGTATGTTTTTAACTTGCTTTCAAACACTGTATCTTTCATCAGTTCTTTGATCTGAGGACCAACAAATATGCCTTCCTTTAGTTTAGCTACAGATATTTTTGGAAATTTGGTTTGGAGAAATTGAAATGCATCCGTACTATGATCAAGTGCTTTTAAAAAATTCTTAATCAAACCTAGTTTTATGTATAATGGGAACAGTATGATTTTGTCAGATGCAAAAAGAGGCTGATGAACGACATTTTCCTGTCCTGGAGTAAATGACTGTCTTTTTGGCCAGTTCTTTTTTATATAGTGATTATTTCTATCTCGACTATCCCACTTGCAGAAAAAGCAGCAAAATTTCGTATATCCTAACTGCAAACCAAGTAAGAGAGCTACAACTTTCAAATCTGAACATATCTGCCAGGAATAGTTTTCATACTGCATAGCGGATAGTACCATTTACATGTTCTCATATGATTCCTGTAAGTTAGCTGCATGGGCTACAGGAACTGATGGAAATGTATTTCTATTGTTAAGCAGTACCGCTTTCAAACTTTTTTCTGAAGAATCAATGAATAAACGCCATTCTTCTGGATTATGCTGCTGCCCTAGTAACTCGAAGAGACCTGTAACATCATTGCAGAAAACTAGTTCTTCCTTTTTAGAAAAAAGATGCTCAAATTCCTTTTGACGTTGGCGGAAGAAGCAGACTTTGGTATCTTTCTCTATAAGGTTCCAGCCTTTTAGTCTTGAAGCGAGTAATTCTGATTTGGCTTTAGACAAATTAAGATCACGAATCAAATCATTTAGATCTGATTGTGTAAGTAAATGAGGCTCAGAAGAAGCAACAGAACTTTCTACAAAGGGTTGGTCATCATCCATTTTATCATCACATAACTCTTCACCAACATCAACTTCTTCACCTCCATGCATCAACGATCTATCTGGTGGAGAAGGTATAGGAAGCCCTGGACCATGTAGAACCGGTCTGGTTGCTGATTTCAGAGACGGATATACAACTGTATGTTTTGACTTTGAAGATATACCAGAGATATTAGTCACACAAAAATAGCAATCGGTCAAATGATCCGTAGGTTCCACTGCATCGGAATTCCAAAAGGCATATGGCGAGTCCCGGTCATCCATCCAGTCAGTAGAGCTACACATGAAGCACAACATATGTTAGGGGCCCAATTCTGATTCAGATCCATCTTGCAATCAAAATACAACTCATAAGCTTCCTTAATTAAAGTAGTAACACTTCGCCTCTGCGCTTTAAGGGTTAACTCGCCACATATATTACAGAAACTATCTGGCTTATTTTTACAGTTGCGAGGCATTTTTCACACAATAAAATAAAACACTACTGTATATTGAACACAAACTATCTCCTTTCAATAGACTTTGGAAGCACAACTCTATGCAGACAGTCGCATGAAAGAAATATCTAATTCAACTGACAACTGCAATGTTTTAAAGTTTCTAATTGTTGTGGTAACAATCAATAATATGGAATTCTGTACATTCTTAAGAGAATAAAAAGTAAAAAATATAGTAAGAGTATGATAAACCAACAATTATAATAGTTTATTAATCTATGTTAATGGTAGCACGCTAACCCGTAAATATGAAAACAAAGATTTGAAATTACAAAAAAAACTGTGGGTGATGGGAAGTTTCTGGTTTCATATTCGTAATCAGCACACAAAAGTACATAAGAATCACCATAAATTATACATTTAACAAAATCATTGTTGACCAGTGTAATCAATAGTGTGGAAGTGTGTTACTGTGATGAGGTCGACAGCCATGTTAATGAAAATAATAATAATAATAATAATAATAATAATAATAATAATAATAATAATAATAATAATAATGGTATTGGCTTTACGTCCCACTAATTACTTTTACGGTTTCCGGAGACGTCGAGGTGCTGGAATTTAGTCCCGCAGGAGGTCCATTACGTGCCAGTAAATCTACCGTCACAGGGCAAGTATTTGAGCACCTTCAAATACCACCGGACTGAGCCATGATCCATCCTGCCAAGCTGAGGTCAAAAAGATAGGGCCTCAACCGTCTGAGCCACTCAACCCGACGTCCATGAAAACTTAACGTTACACTAATAACGCAGTTATGTTCCCTTGATTAAATGATGTATGGACAATTGTAAGTAAAACCCAAGTCAGACATACTTTTCTATCTATGTATTTAATGAATTACCATTGATCTGCATTTTACTTAGAACCTTTCTTTCAAGACTTTTCAGAGAACTTAGAAAGTTATCGAATATCTCTAATATCTAATTCGTCTTCCTCTGAACGAATATTTGCTCCAGTTTGTCCTCTTGAATTCCAATGTTATTTTCTTTCCTATTTTTAAAAACTCCAGGCGGCCTCCCCTGCTATGCTGAACAGGGGCCTTGTGTTGGGGATGAAAAGACTGGAAGGGATAGACAGGCAGAGGGAAAGAAGCGGCCGTGGTCTTAAGTTAGGTACCATCCCAGCATTTGCCTGGAGGAGAAGTGGGGAAAACCACTTCGAGGATGGGTAAGGTGGGAATCGAACCCACCTCTACTCAGTTTACCTGCCAAGGCTGAGGTCACCCCGTTCCAGCCCTCGTACCACTTTTCAAATTTTGTGACAGAGCCGGGAATCGAACCAGGGCCTCCGGGTGTGGTAGGTAATCACGCTAACCACTACACCACAGAGGCGAACTTTATATATATTTAAGATCATTTTCTTTGATTTGGGGGAATTTTTGGTCATGTTTTGGAGATATTTGTCTCTTTAGGTCATTCTGTCACGTTACAATATTATTTTATGAAATTACGTCTGAAAGCCGTAACTAGTAGTTATACAAATATTGAAATAAAACAAATCAACACACAGCAGGCCTAATATTAAGTATTCTTTCTTTCCAGTCTTTATTTCTGAATCATATTTATATTTTAAATTTTGTAGAATTTAATTTCTCGAGTTGTATGTTATAATTGCTTTCCACTGGCTTTTGGCGTTAATTCGACAAATCGCCATTTATTATTTCTAGTTATTTCCAAACTGTTCCTTTTTCAAACAAGATTCATTGTACTGTGTATTCTCTGTCTCCTAGCAGCCACCAAATAAAATGTCTATATTGTGTACTTTATAAGATTTTGTCTAACCTATTATTTTCTGAAGCGTTTTTAAACATTAATTTTTAACATTTTTATAATCCATTTTCTTATCTTTAGGTCATTTTTAACATTTTTAAAGGCATTTTAAAAATATTTTTCACGTCATCAACATCCGGGCCTTAATAATAACAATCACCGAGCTCGATAGCTGCAGTCGCTTAAGTGCGGTAGAGTGATAGTGGGTCCGAATCCCACTGTTGGCAGCCCTGAAGATGGTTTTCCACAGTTTCCCATTTTTCCACAAGGCCAATACTAGGGCTGTACCTTAGTAAAGGCTACGGCCACTCATTTCCATTCCTAGCCCTTTCCTGTCCCATCGTCGCCATAAGACCTACATGTTCGGTGAGACGTGAAGCAACTTGTAAATAATAATATTAATAATAAACTTCTTCCTCTTCCGCTTTTCTCATACCTGTGGGGTCCTGGGTGTAAGCTCTGTCACACATGTGGATTTGGCCCTGCTTTACGTTAGGATGCCCTGCCTGATTCCAGCCCTATATTGAGGGATGTGATCACTATTGGATGTCCCTATGGTGGCTGGTAGTGTAATGTGTTGTCTGAATATGAAGAGGGAAGTGTTGGGACAAGCATAAACTCTCAGTCCCAGAGCCAGAAGGATTAATAAGACACGATTAAAATCCCGGGACCCTCTGAACCGAAGGCCTCAACGCTGACTAATTAGTCGGAGAATATGTTATTTTATATTGTTTTACTATATTTTGTACCATTTACCAAGCACTGAAAATAACAGTATCACTTAAAATAATGTAATTCACGCAATTTATGTAAAAACTAACAGAAGTACCCGTTCTTCGTACGAATTATCAGAAACTGTATTTAGTTACTCATGCTATCGGTGTGACTGACTTCATTAGATATTTATATCACTGGTGTATTTACTTATGTACGTAGAAATTATTTGTCATGTTTGGAATTATACTGTATCTTCTTTTTCTTTTCTTCATGGGGGCCTCTAAATATTAGTTCCTAATTAGCGTCGACCTATAAGATCTTTTGCTACCATGTGTCACCTTCATTCCCACCTACATATACCTGCTCCCTTCACAAAGCTGCAGGTTTAGTTTAAGTATACTCCCACTAGATAGTACCACAAATATAGATATTATTGAATGTATTTGTTTGATCCGACATTTAGTAACTATTACAAATGATCAAGGAAATACGCGATGCATAAAAGAAACTGCTATAATTATCGAGTAATATAATTCCCAGGGCTTGTCACTCATGTCGCACATCATATAATGAATCTGAGTTTAAATGTTAAGAGTATATAGGTTGTATTCATGGTTACAATGATCGTAAAAGTGGCCCAAATATCGGCTTTAAAAACATCAATGATCCTACTACTCCATGATTAGAGAGAAAATAGCTTAAACTATGGGTAACAGACTCCGCAAAATGCTGAAACCTAAGCCCGTACGTAAAAACGGAGGCCCGTCGGTAACCGCTGGTCGCTGTACGGAGATCTCCAGGGCTATTATTTTTATACTTCACTCCCTTTCCATCCCCGCCCAAAGGAGTGCTATGAGCGTCTTACACGACAGTTTATTTTCTCCAGATAGTAAGTCATATGTGTATCAATTTTGGTTGGCAGCTATGCAAAAACATACATGCACAATCTAGCTGCTGTAGAATCCTGGAGCTGACGTTGCCATGGTTACGGCCGTACGTTTCTTTATCCGATTCCTAGAGCAGGGATAGTGTGGTTCCAATATCTCCATAACGGCTGGTTTTAGGCCCTTAAAACATGGTTTTCGGGCCCGAAGGGTTTGCCGAGTTTTGTTCTTTGCGTCAAGGGGCTTAAAATGAGCTTTGTCTCGTCCTTGTATGACAAATTCGATTTCGCCTATATTAGCCTGTTATTTTAATATTTTTATATCTCCCCCCGTCGCCCCCCTCGAATTGTTTTGAAAATAAAATACAGCCGATGTTACTCGCTGGCAATGTAGCTTTCTATAGGTGCAGTAATTTTTAAAATCGGTTCAGTAGTTTTTGAGTCTATCCGTTACAAACAAATATACAATTTTTTCCTCTTTATAATATTAGTATAGAAGTATAGATTACATCCTTACACATACGGTTGCCGTCAAGAAGGGCATCCAGTCGTAAAACATGGTCAAATCCACATGTGCTACACAGTTCGCACCCGCAACCCCACAGGTGTGGGTAAAGCGAAAGAAGAAGAAGATACTCATTTTAAAAATTCACCCGCTGTTTTATTCTTTTCGCCCTCTTAAGTGGATTTTCCAAAAAGAGTGTGTTCATTTTTAAAGGAGATTCCAAGTACCAATTTTAAAGTCTGTTTCATCTTCATTTTTTGAGATATATGTATCCTCATAGAAATAATTCAACTCCTTCCTCACTTCTTTTCACCCAACCCCTCCCCTTTAAGTGGATTTTCCGAAAACGAATATTTGTGTTCTTTTATTTTTAAAGGGGATTTCAAATATCAGTTTTCATGTCTGTAACATGTTAGGTGTCTGTGATTTACTGTAGATAATTTCGCTGCTGTAGAATCCTGGAGCTGACGTTGCCATGGTTACAGCAGTTCATTACTTTATCCGATTCCTAGAGCAGGGGAAGTGTGGTGCCAATATCTCCGCAACGGTTGGTTTTAGGGCCTTAAAACATGGTTTTCGGGCCCGTAGGGCTTACCGAGTTTTGTTCTTTGCGTCAAGAGGATTAAATTGAACTTTGTTTCGTCCTTATACGACAAATTCGATATTTTGCCTATATTAGCCTAGTTTTATATCTCCCCCCCCCCCGTGCCCCACACCTAGAATTGTACATACATACATACATACATACATACATACATACATACATACATACATACATACATACATACATTATCATTATAGACTGTTATGCCTTTCAGCGTTCAGTCTGCAAGCCTCTGAGAATTTACTAAACGTCGCCACAATCCTCGATTTGCAACTAGTGTTGTGGCCTCATTTAGTTCTATACCTCTTATCTTTAAATCGTTAGAAACAGAGTCTAACCATCGTCGTCTTGGTCTCCCTCTACTTCTCTTACCCTCCATAACAGAGTCCATTATTCTCCTAGGTAACCTATCCTCCTCCATTCGCCTCATATGACCCCACCACCGAGGCCGGTTTATGCGTACAGCTTCATCCATAGAGTTCATTCGTAAATTAGCCTTTATCTCCTCATTCCGAGTACCCTCCTGCCATTGTTCCCACCTGTTTGTACCAGCAATCATTCTCGCTACTTTCATGTCTGTTACTTCTAACTTATGAATAAGATATCCTGAGTCCACCCAGCTTTCGCTCCCGTAAAGCAAAGTTGGTCTGAAAACAGACCGAGTTTCGTCTGGGAGCTGACTTCCTTCTTACAGAATACTGCTGATCGCAACTGCGAGCTCACTGCATTAGCTTTACTACACCTTGATTCAATCTCACTTACTATGTTACCATCCTGGGAGAACACACAACCTAAATACTTGAAATTATCGACCTGTTCTAGCTTTGTATCACCAATCTGACATTCAATTCTGTTGAATTCTTACCTACTGACATCAATTTAGTCTTCGAGAGGCTAATTTTCATACCATACTCATTGCACCTATTTTCAAGTTCCAATATATTAGACTGCAGGCTTTCGGCACAGTCTGCCATTAAGACCAAGTCGTCAGCATAGGCCAAACTGCTTACTACATTTCCACCTAACTGAATCCCTCCCTGCCATTTTATACCTTTCAGCAGATGATCCATGTAAACTACGAACAGCGAAGGTGAAAGATTACAGCCTTGTCTAACCCCTGTAAGTACCCTGAACCAAGAACTCATTCTACCATCAATTCTCACTGAAGCCCAATTGTCAACATAAATGCCTTTGATTGATTTTAATAATCTACCTTTAATTCCATAGTCCCCCAGTATGGCGAACATCTTTTCCCTCGGTACCCTGTCATATGCTTTCTCTAGATCTACGAAACATAAACACAACTGCCTATTCCTCTCGTAGCATTTTTCAATTACCTGGCGCATACTGAAAATCTGATCCTGACAGCCTCTCTGTGGTCTGAAACCACACTGGTTTTCATCCAACTTCCTCTTAACGACTGATCGCACCCTCCCTTCCAGGATGCCATTGAATACTTTGCCTGGTATACTAATCAATGAGATACCTCGATAGTTGTTGCAATCATTCCTGTTCCCTTGCTTATAGATAGGTGCAATTACTGCTTTCGTCCAATCTGAAGGTACCTTACCAACACTCCACACTAATTTTACTACTCTATGAAGCCATTTCATCCCTGCCTTCCCACTATACTTCACCATTTCAGGTCTAATTTCATCTATCCCTGCTGCCTTATGACAATGGAGTTTATTTACTATCCTTTCCACTTCCTCAAGCATAATTTCACCAACATCGTTTTCCTCCTCCCCATGAGCTTGGCTGTTCGCAACACCACCATGATGATTTCCTTTTACATTGAGAAGATGTTCAAAATATTCCCTCAACCTCTCCAGTGATTCCCTGGGATCTATTGTGAGTTCACCTGAATTACTCAAAACACTGTTCATTTCCTTTTTCCCTCCCTTCCTAAGATTCTTTATTACTGTATAGAAAGGTTTCCCTGCTGCTTGACCTAGCCTTTCCAGGTTATTACCAAAATCTTACCATGACTTCTTTTTGGATTCAACAACTATTTGTTTCGCTCTTTTTCTTTCATCTACGTACCAATCCCTGTCTGCCTTGGCCCTTGTTTGGAGCCATTTCTGATAAGCCTTCTTTTTACGTTTACAGGCTGCTCTCACTTCATCATTCCACCAGGATGTTCGCCTTTTCCCAACTTTACACACAGTTGTTCCTAGGCATTCCCTTGCTGTTTCTACTACAGCATCCCTGGATGCCACCCATTCACTTTCTATATCCTGAACCTGCTTACTGTCTACTGTTTGAAACTTCTCACTAATCATATCCATGTACTTCTGTCTAATTTCCTCGTCCTGGAGACTTTCTACCCTCATTTGTTTGCAGACAGATTTCACTTTCTCTACCCTAGGCCTAGAGATACTTAGTTCACTACAGATCAGATAGTGGTCTGTATCATCGAAAAATCCGTGAAAAACTCGTACATTCCTAACAGATTTCCTGAATTCAAAGTCTGTTAAGATATAGTCTATTATGGATCTGGTACCCCTAGCCTCCCATGTGTAGCGGTAAATAACCTTATGCTTGAAGAATGTATTCGTAACAGCTAAACCCATACTAGCACAGAAGTCCAGCAAACGCTTCCCAATCCCATTAGCTTCCATATCTTACCCACATTTACCAATCACCCTTTCGTATCCTTCAGTTCTATTCCCAACTCTCGCATTGAAATCGCCCATTAGCACTATTCTATCCTTGCTGTTGACCCTGACCACGATGTCACTCAATGCTTCACAAAACTTGTCAACTTCATCCTCATCTGCACCCTCACATGGTGAATACACGGACACAATTCTTGTCCTAACTCCTCCCACTGACAAATCTACCCACATCATTCGCTCATTTACGTGCCTAACAGAAACTATGTTGCGTGCAATGGTATTCCTGATAAAGAGCCCTACCCCAGACTCTGCCCTTCCCTTTCTAACACCCGTCAAGTACACTTTATAATCTCCTAGCTCTTCCTCATTATCTCCCCTTACACGAATATCACTTACTCCTAGCACATCCAGATGCATCCTCTTTGCTGACTCAGCCAGTTCTACCTTCTTTCTTCCATAAGCCCCATTAATATTGGTAGCTCCCCATCGAATTCCATTTCGTTCACCAAGTTGTTTCCAAGGAGTCCCTCGCCTGTCAAATGGGAGTGGGACTCCATTACTCCCATAGGTCCGAGGCTTGCTTAAAGTGTTCTGAGCTCGATAAATTCAAGAAGCAAGATGCTACCCTACTTGCACATAGTCCAAGTGAGGATCTCTCCTCTAACGGGTTATGGACCACCGGTGGATTGTATAGTCCTAGCCGCCTGAGCACAAGAAGGGCCATACTCAGAATATGTCCGAGATGCCCACTCCCATTCCATAGCAACTGGTATCCCGACTCTCAGGACCACTTACTAGGCCACTCAGCCGTTGCCCATGGTTCACGAACTAGGACGTAACCCACAAACATGAACCATACCTAGAATTGTTTTGAAAATAAAATACAGCCCATGTTACTCACTGACAATGTAACTTTCTATAGGTGAAGTAATTTTTAAAATCGGTTCAGTAGTTTTTGAGTCTATTCGTTACAAACAAACGAACACATTTTTCCTGTTTATAATATTAGTAAGTATAGATATAAATAAATTTTCCTGTTAATAAATATGTTATTTATTTTGATTTCTATTAAATGGCTCAAAAGCACATAACTCTTGAATGAATAAACGTGGGCGAAGCTGCGGGTACACGCTAGTTTATTGCATACAGGATTGGTCACTGGAGCCATGAGCTAAATAGTCAATGAAAACTTACGTTTCACTGACTTTATTATCTTCAGTGCACCCCTAACCGGGCGTGACTAGGGTGGTGAAGTGAATAAGCACCCTCTGGGGAACCTTAAAGCTAAGCAGACAGTTCGGATGCGAGTGTGGGGCGGTTAAGTGCGTGATGACGCATGAGTTATGACACTGGACACACGAGGGCAGTCAACCAGAAAATCGAGGCCTGATTATCGCATTAATTGCTACAGCCTCGCTCTCGTTACAGTAAACAACAATGTCACATGCAGTTTGGGGGCACGAGACGCAAGACGCTACCTCCCAACATTCTCAATGACTGGCGCCGACGAGGCGCCGTTCGCTTAACGGAACTTGTTCGCAACTGAAGCTGATTATTTTGTCATCGAGGCAAATTTTGCTCTAGCTCGATTTTGGCTGTGATCTCCTTAAAATACTAATTATGTTAAATTTACGTAACTAAGCCAATATATTACAGTAATTTTCATGTCTAGTGACACGATAATTAGTAGAATTTGACATATTACATGATTTTTCTTTCTTGAAGGGTAAACAATAAGTGGTTACTGATATGAAAGTTAAATTTCAGAGATCGAATCAATAATAATGATAATAATAATAATAATAATAATAATAATAATAATAATAATAATAATAATAATAATTGTTACCGTGGTTTGGTGGATTAGCAGAGGTGAAAGAAGGTGCGGGGGTGAACAGGTCTCAAAATACGAAATGAAAGTTAAGATAAAATTTGACAAGGTTATATTTTCTTTTCAAGAATAAGAAATAAGAAATAGAACAGGTACTCAGTAGCCGAAACACAATTCGAAAATGTACAATTACAGAGATTACAGGATTTGGGCTCCGAGAGCCAGACACACAATTCTTGAGCTATAAGCCCAACCTTACGATATATAGAATTCAACAAAGGGGCAGAAGACCCCTATCATGCCCAGGAGCACTTGCTCCCAATTACACAGTAAAGCCTCCTCGAGGCGCGCAGAAAACAAAATTTTAGAAAGAGCAACCTGCTCTTAAGTTCGAGCCTATCAAAGGCCACACCAAACTCCACTTTCAAGTTGTCCTCCAAGGACATGAAAACAGCGGTAAAAATGCCCAACCTACTGAGGCCTATTAAGTAAAGAAACAGGTCAATTACATGGCCTCTAAAATACCAACTTGAGAGGAGGCATTCTTGCACTCCTAATACACTTTATATAAAACCTACTTGGCACTAGGCCGTTACTGCAAGGGCTAATCCCATACTAGAGAGGTGACTTATAGAAGAAGACAATTTACACAAAATTTCTCCAAAAACATAGTTTTTTCACTTCGCACTAGGGTGCACAATTGTAGTTCTTCAGTAGTGCCATCTGGAAGAGAATGTCCACACTTCTTACTACAGGCAAAACAAAAATACATCGAAAACGACCCAGTTCAGAAACTTCAAAATTTACAAGTAGTGACATCTTCTGAGAAACTTGAAAATTAACACAGTAGATCAAGTTCAGACTTCCTCCAGTAGAGGAGTTTCAACTGGCCCAAAGTTTGAATTAGCGGCGTGGAGGTGTACCACCCGGTACAATAATAATAATAATAATAATAATAATAATAATAATAATAATAATAATAATAATAATAATTTTGCATTCCACTAACAACTCTCTGAGAAACGTAAAGAATTTCACCTTATTTTCTTTACACGGCGTAAGCCCAAAAGCCTATACAGTATCATGTCTATTATTATTATTATTATTATTATTATTATTATTATTATATTTATTTATTTATTTATTTATTTATTTATTTACTTATTTATTTATTTATATAACCCTCCAGGGCTGGATTTTCCCTACGACACAACAAAGGATCCCACCTCTACCGTCTCAAAGGGCAGTGTCCTGGAACGTGAAACTTTGGGTCGGGTGATACAACTGGTTTGGAGGACCAGTACCTAGTCCAGGCGGCTTTACCTGCTATGCTAAACAGGGGCCATGTGGGGAGACGGGTGATGGAAAAATTGGAAGAGATGGTCAAGAAAGGGGAAAGGAAGCGGCTGTGGCCCTAAGTTAGGTACCATCCCGGCATTTTCCTGGAGGGGAAGTGTGAAACCACGGAAAACTACTTCGAGAATGGCTGAGGATGGAATCGAACCCCCCTCTACTCAGTTGACCTCGAACCACTTTTCAAATGTCTTGGCAGAGCCGGGAATCGAACCCGGGCCTTCGGGGAGTGGCAGCTAATCACACTAACGACTACACTACAGAGGCGAATAATAACAACAACAACAATAATAATAATAATAATAATAATAATAATAATAATAATAATAATAATAATAATAATAATAATAATAATAATAATAACAATAGTCCAATAATAATTTTGTAGAACTATTTAATGAAGATATTCGATATTCTTATTTAGGATATTTCTTATAATCTGAAAATGCTTTTCAGGAAATTGTACTCTAAGCTATTACGGTATCTAATCATATCTTTAGTTTCCTGGTTATTCTTGATGATGTTTAATTTTGTAAATTCATAAATAACCTTAAAGTCATACAATACAGCTGTACAATTTCAATTCCTGGAAGTACCTAGATTTTAAAAACAAGAGGAAACATAGATTCCCATACAAGGAAAAACATTAATGCCACTGGAATTAACTTCTATATAATCGCAAGGTTGTTTTTGTTTTATATTCGTATGTAAGTTATATAAATAGGGTCTTACAAAAGACACATAACTAAATGTGGTAGCAAATACGAAATGAAGTCATGAAAGAAAATAAATGAGAATGTGTAAGTACATTTCAACCTGTCGAACACCATTTATAGTATAAGAACTGTTAAGGCATAGAGCTGTTGTAAAATACACAATTACATGTATTACAGAAAACTTGACACATTTTCATTGGCTAACAATTTTTAAAAATTTAGACTTCATTACCTTAACATTTTTTGCCGGCCCCACGGTGTAGGGGTAGCGTGCCTGCCTCTTACCCGGAGGCCCCGGGCTCGATTACCGGCATGGTCAGGGATTTTTATCTGGATATGAGGGCTACGTGATTACAATTGAGGAGCTGTCTTACGATGAAATAGCGGCCCCGGTCTAGAAAGCGAAGAATAACGGCCGAGAACCTTCGTCATGCGATTTTAGGCTTTTTCCGGATGCATTTAGGCCGGATGGGATTTTCGAATTATTTTTTAGTTTGCTAAAGCTGTCCAAGACTAACAATTTGAAACCTTTACGGGCCTTTTAGCCCTTCAACTTTCGACAAAATTGGGGAAATAGCTTAATTTTACGAAATGTTTTCAACACTTAAAAAAGTACCCCACAAATTAAGTATTTTTACATCGACAATGGGAGATATTTGTTACGTGATAATGAACGACATCCGATCATGGGCAAGAACATATTCGGTACACAATGAGTCAAACTTCCTTGTGGAGCGACACAGTGTGAAAAAGGAAAGAAGAAATATCCGAAAATACATTAAAAATGCCTAAGGAAGCTTAAGTTGACATGGCAGTCATAGGAGTTCACAGACAAGTGAAAGAAGTAAAATACACGTTTCCGGAGGAAGATTACTCGATGTGACAACCGTAAAAGCGCACGAGATCACAGCGAGAGAAAATTTCCTAGCAAAACATTTTGATTAACCAGCACTTTACACGTCTTAAGATAAGCCAAAAACACCTCCTTACATTAACCTATTATAGTGAAAAATGTTCTTCAAGGTACATCATATGGTGAACATTACTTCACGAATTTATATGATTTATTAAAAGTCTAACAAAAACTTTAATTATCTTTTGCGCAACCTGTTAATAAATTAAGATCTCTTGGTAGTAGATCCGTTAGTAATTCCGTGAGGTTTAACAAGTAAAGGTAACTATACTACTAAATGATCGTATATGTGTAAAGGGGCGTCCAAACCCCTAACAGATCAGCGTTTCTGTGTCGAGAATTAGTACGCGACCATGATACAGCCGTCTTTTGACAAGGCTGCTCGATCTGTATCATCTATGCATATCTGTTCGTTGTATCATCAGTTGAGTGTTGGCTCTCCAGCTAGAGTTGGCTGATGCCAGCTCTTCTAAGAGCCACGATCAGATACACTTGTCTTTTCACAGTTCGATAGAACATACATGTCTTTTCGCGATTTCCTACCACGCGTCATTCTTTTTCAACCGCTTAGGATGGTGCGGATCCTTTAAGTCCCACAAAATGGTCTTTAGTTGATAATCACTTATCAGCTGTTGAACATTTCCATTGACTACTCCGAATCCGTTTTTCTTCAAATTGGAAGATCCCCGAAGAAAGGTTCCTGCAGAACGTAACGAAATCGGAAGGATGGTGTTTAGGATAGTCGGGAAGGGAACAGTGACGGGAACTCTGACCATGGCCAGCACACGATGCGATGATACGGAGTGCTGATCGGGGAAACGCTCCGTCCACACTGTCCGTATTTGGATCATGTATCTTCCCTTTGATGCGACGGTAAAAGACCGACTCTCGGTGGGAACATATCAGATCCGATCGTTGTATCACGCTCAATACACGATATTGATACAGACCTCTGTTTTCACAAGGCCGATCATGATGTAGATACCGTGATGTGGTACAATTGTGGACGCACCTTAATGTGTCTTCGTCTATAAGAGTACCTCAAACGAAATATACCACCAGACAGCGCATAATCACAGCATCCGTTCAGACCCCTTCCAAGCACCGAACAATCTTCTTTATACCCTCTTCAATGAAGGATACTGATTTGCTGGTGGGGTTTCGTACGATCCAGCACCACTTGATTGGTGGTGAAGTGCTTACTTTTCAGGCCTTTCTTCAGCAGACCCAATACGTGGCTGTCTCAAGTGGAGACATCTTGCCTGTACGGAAGGTGCCCAAAAGATCCCAATGAAAACAGCGCTTACTGCCTATCATTGACTTAGCAGCGCGTTTCCCCGGACAAAGCATCTTATCACAAGAACTGAACCGTGACAGGTTGTATTCACTTGGAAGAAATCAGTAACATGGAATGTTACTTCAACCATTACCTCTGCCTAGAGGACGCGTGTTTCAGAGTAACAACGTTCTCAGCTATTTTTACGGTACAGACACCAAACCATACAGTGCTGCCACATCTTCAAATTATTTGTAGCGTTGCCAGCTCAGACGATGTTTCAATTTTTTTTTTTTTTTTTGCTAGTGGCTTTACGTCGCACCGACACAGATAGGTCTTATGGCGACGGTGGGAGAGGAAAGGCCTAGAAGTGGGAAGTAAGCGGCCGTGCCCTTAATTAAGGTACAGACCCAGCATTTTCCCGGTGTAAAAATGGGAAACCACGAAAAACCATCTTCAGGGCTGCCTAGAGTGGGGTTCGAACACACTGTCGCCCGAATACTGAATACTGGTCGCACTTAAGCGACTGCAGCTATCGATTCAATTGAATAACCCGTATATTATCTGTTACTATTATTATTATTATTATTATTCCTTTATTTACATGACGAGACTCAGACTATGAAGCCGGCTATTCTCCCAAATCATGTATTTACACACATAATTTGTCTTGGATGTACGTGCTATTAAAGCTTGAGATTTCACTTGGTTCATTCTGAATCTAGTCTAGTTCACAGTTCGACACACCCAAGGTCTTGATAAATTTTACTTATTGCTTCGACGATTATGATGTTTGTTGTTTAAAGTGGCCTAACATATAAGGGCATCGTCCCCCTATTGCTTCTTGAAAATCGAGTTCACCTGGATTAAGTCCTGCGCTGGAAACTACTGTAACTAGCTTGCGGATCATCTAGCCTAGGAAGCAAAGCACGACAGTGAAATTAGTCAGTGTTACAAAAAAATTCCCAAAAGTGTTTTGATTAAGGAAATGAGAGCTGAGAGATTAAGAAAATGACAGAGTGAATGGGATCAAACGAGGAAGGGTCCAGTAACAAAATCATTTTTCGCAGTGTAATAGACAGACTTTCCCAACATATTTATTTAACGACAAATTGCACCGCAATGGAAAATTTAAGAGCTTATTTTCATCGTTTTAAAATATTGTAGATAGTCCCATATGTCCATGCAATGTCAGTGATGAAATTGTTGACCATTTATTATTTCTTTGTGAATTACTTGAGAGAGAAAGAAAGCGTTTTAATTCAAGATATTTTAGGCATGGCCAGTGAAATGAAATGTCGTATGGCTTTTAGTGCCGCGATATCCCAGGACGGGTTCGGCTCGCCAGGTGCAGGTCTTTCTATTTGACTCCCGTAGGCGACCTGCGCGTCGTGATGGGGATGAAATGATGATGAAGACAACACATACACCCAGTCCCCGTGCCATTGGAATTAACCAATTAAGGTTAAAATCTCCGACCCAGCCGGGAATCGAACCCGGGACCCTCTGAACCGAACGCCTGTACGCTGACCGTTCAGCCAACGAGTCGGACATGGCCAGTGATCAAAAGCAGGTAAGTGAAAAATTATTTTAAACAGTTCTTACGTTGCACGTCAAATCAAATCAAAATCTCTTTATTTGCAAATTGTCAAGCACTAAATATTAAATTAACATGAAGAAAATTTTCCTATAATACAATATTATACAATTTACGCTAATAATTTTTTCTATTAAACACACAGTTCATCCTTAATAAATTTATATTGTTTACAAAATTCTACTTATAATATCTCCTGTACTACTTACAATATAGTCAACTGATATACAGTATGTGGAATTACTTCAAATGTTACTATAGAACTGGTATAAGATTAAAATTTGCATTGCATTTATTTACTTTTTTTTTACCCATTTTGGAACCTAAGTAGCATAACGACCTGCTGCGTCTTAACCAGAGCCCCTTTTGCCACCACTTTTCTGAGTTCCTGAAGGGCCTTCACAGCTACCGTAGCGGTCCTAGGGCCCTCGAAGTCCCCACTGTACTTCACCCCTACAGGCAGTCCCCTACTTTGGCTGTCCAAACTCCTTAGACCAGGGGATGGAATTAATTTATTCACACACATTTTTTATTTACATTAACTGCACTGGTCGAATGCCCTCTAACATGTCATTTATTTTCTCTGTTCCTGTTTATTCTCTTCTTGAATATCTGTACAGATTTTGGAAAAGGATCAAACACTACCCCTGGTAAACTGTTCCACTCCTTCACACCCTTCCCAATGAATGAAAATTTACCCCAATCGCTTCTGCTAAAATTTCTTCTAATTTTTTATTTGTGGTCAGTCCCGCCGATATAGTTATCTTCCAACTGAAGCCTCTCACGGATATCTCTCCATGCTTCGTCTCCTGTATAGGCTCTATATAATCCTATAAGTCTAGTTTTCTCCCTTCTCTTACTTAAAGTTTCCCACCCAAGTTCCTTTAATATTTTTGATACACTACTCTTTCTCCTGAAATCCCCTGTTACAAATCTTCCTGCTTTCCTCTGCACACTATCTATTTCTTTTATTAGGTACTCTTGGTGAGGATCCCAAACGTGCTCAATTGTATTTGAACAACTGTGAAAAAAGGACATAGTTTTGTTCACATTATTTTTTACTTATGCACATCATAACAACCATCGAATTATAAGTATCTTACATGCAATTAGAAAATTATCTTACATTTGTAATATGATTACTCAAAGCATGTAGTATTACCTTCATGTAATGGGGAATGCTGTGAAGAGACGGTAATATAAATAAATAAATAAATAAATAAATAAATAAATAAATAAATAAATAAATAAATAAATAAATAAATAAATAAATAAATAAATAAATAAATGCATACATACGTACTACACACAGACCTTAATAATAAACTGTACAGGTAGTTAAAACACATTAAAGGAAAGAAAAATGAAACGTATGTAAAATAACCCAGAATAAAGTTGTTCTAATGCGTCAATAAAAACAAATTTAGTAACACGGAATGAAGGAACAAAATAGGAAACAGAATTCGTGTATTTACATTCAATTTGGTCCGTCCAAGTATCGCTGCCAACATTTCTTTTTAATACCGGTTCAGATAGCGTGTCTCTTAGGTCATTGGAATGTTCATTATAAAGCGGACACAAGCATTCTGAGCTCTCTGACGTCTATTAGAGAAGATGCCACTAGTCTGACGTATACGAAGTTACAATAGTCAACAGAGGTATTATTAGCTGTTGAACCAACAGCTTTCTGACCTTGAAAGGAAATGAATCTTTCAAAATGGGTGAAGGGAGAAGAACACTCTTTGGCATATAGCTCTTGCGTGTTCTGTCCAGTCAAGGGTTTTGTACAGTATTAGTCCTAAATTTTTAACTTTGTTTTCTAAACGAATAATGATTCGATTCAACGTTATTGGGGGATATCTATGTGCGTTAAGTGATAATTGGTCTTGGATGTACCTGTCATTATAGCTTGGGATTTTACGGGGTTCATTCTGAATCCGTTTAATCCAGTTCACAGTTCGACGCGCCCAAGGTCTTGATTAATTTTACACATTACTTCGTAATAACCGGTTACTTTCGTTTGAGCATAGACCTGTAAATCTGCTTATAGATGACATTTAGAGTTGTCAATATTTGATGAAATATAGTTAATATACATAAAGTTAAAAAGAAGAGAAATTATAGAATCCTGAGGCGTCCCTGTCCCAACTTGCTTGCATGAAGATGTTCTTTCCTTGATGTATACACACTGACTATAATTTGACAGAAAATATTTTTTCCACGTTATTACATTGGTTGAAATGCTCAGCCACCTAGGTTCATACGGTTATAAGGAATCTTCATCCAAAAAGATGGTTCAATTCTGAAAAACACCACCTAAAGTTATTACGGTTATACGGAATCTTCATCCTAGAGTGTGGTTCGATGCTGAAAAGCACCACCTAATTTTATACGATTATACGGATTCTTCATTCCGTAGGATGGTTATATCCTAAATAGCCCCACCTAAGGTTATGCGGTTATAGTGAAACTTCATTCCGAAATGTGGTTATATCCTAAGGTAACGAAACCGCAACAATCTCTAGCATCCACATGATAAGGCTTACAAGGCAGGATGAGGCTCAGCTGGCCAGAGGGTACTACTGCAGTACTAACGAACCCATGATTATCACACTTCATAATATCCCGACGCAATGGTTATGCTCCTAACGTCACTACCCATATCCGAACAGCAGTCATGAAATGGAACTGCAAGTTCTTAGGTTGCTACGTTTCGCTCTGTGCCAAAATAAATAGCAACAGGAGGTTATTGTGTTAGTATAGATACTTAACGTAATTTGAATTTAAATTACGCGATCGACGTAAAACGCGGACCATGCACAAAAGTGCAAAATTTGTGTGGAGACCTTAAGGCAGTCGTACACCGAGCATTAATATTCAATTTGGAATACCGATGTAATGGAGAGAACAACAACAACATGTACATGGCTGCTACTTCTGCATTCTCAAGACTGGTCCAGATGGTTTTCAATCTATGCCAATCAATCACCAGTGCTCTGTATTTATGGCAGTCGCCCGGGTGGCAGCTTCCCAATCTGCTGTTTACCTAATGCTTTTTTAAATAATAGCAAATAATTTCGAAATTTATTGAACATCCCCGTTGGTAAATAATACTAATCCCTAACTACTCTTTCTATAAGCGAATATTTGCCCCAATTTGTACTCTTGAATTCCAACTTTATCTTCATATTATCATCTTGCATACTTTTAAGAAAACTGCTCAAATTATTCGTCTACTGAAGTCATTCCACACCATTCCTCCTGCGACAGCTCTGAACATACGACCTAGTCAAGCAAGACCAAGTCTTACTAGTCCAAACTTTGCAACATTTCTTAGCGTTACTCTTTTGTCGGAAATCTCTCAAAACAAATCGAGCTGCTTTCGTTTGGATTTTTTCCCAGTTCTCAAATCAAGTAATACTGGTGAGGGTCCCATACACTACATTTTTTGATTGGCTCTGAAAAGAGTTGAAGAATGGTGGCGTCCTCCTGTGTACTATTAGCCAGGAGATCATTCAAAGATAGTCTAGCTCCCGAGAACTGTCGCTCACCTTAGTTCTGAGAGATCCAAGGACCTTTTCAGGGGTACCGCGTAGAGTAATAAACATATTAATAACCGACAGACAAATGCTACTCGAAGGTCCCGGCGCGGGGTAACCGCTCACTGATTATGTTATACGAGTGTCCATCTTTAACTGTCCTCTGAGTATCGGAACGATTCACACAAATCACAGCACTTTGTGAATTGTAATCGTTGTCTCAGTCTAACTTAGAACCCAAACCGTAAAATTTAAAAAATAAGTTGCATTTGGGAAACTTGTGGTGGGTTTCCACATAAAAAATAATTAAAATTTGACTCTTGTCACTTGCGTAGAGTCTTTCTACCAAACTAAAATTTGCACTGCTCATTGGAACTCATCATAACACAGTTTATTCCTGTTCATGTCGAGAAATAGAACGTCTGATGGAATAACTGCACCTTTACAATTATTTATATTTCTAAAGAAACTGACCTACAAAAGCAACCTACTAAAAGCTCAGTTCACAACATGGAAATTTCACATACATCGTATATGAATGTCTATGAGTGCACTTGCGTCTATTTGTGTAGAGTAAATCACTAGGAAAAAGTCACTAGCAATACTAACTACTGCATTCTATGCGAAGCATTTATTATTATTATTATTATTCATACACTTCTCCACAGGAAATATGGGTAGTAATGGGGCACGGGATGCACCAAGTGCCTTACATAATTAAAGTATTTACACATTATAATACAAACGTTGATGTACAGGTATATACAAAACTGTAGATCACGGGATCTTCATTCTTGCGAGAGGAACGATCGCACAATGTTGCATGTTGACAGGAGGACAGAATGTTGCATAATTTTGTAGATGTTCGGTGGAAGACCCAGTTCTCGCAGACTCTTGTGAAGTGTGTGTGGAATGAGGCCGTTGACTTACAGAATCACAGGAACTATTCGTACCAGTTTCATCTTCCAGATCCTCTTTATCTCTCCTGCAAGTTCTTTGTACTTGGAGATTTTTTCACTGTACTTCCTGTCAATGTTGGTGTCATTGGGGATAGCGATGTCAATAATGAAAGCCGTCCCAGTTTTCTTGTTTACCAGTATGATGTCTGGTCTGTTATGGTTGACTGTTTTGTCTGTCACTACAGCAGTGTCCCGATAAAGCTTAATCGACTCGTTCTCCAGGAATGGTGTTGGATGGTACTTGTAATAAGGGATACGCTCTTGAATTAATTGGTTTTCCTGAGCAAGTGCCTGGTGTATGATTCCCGAGACATGATTGTGTCGTCTCGTGTATTCTACGGGGGCAAGTACTGGGCAGCCCGCAGTGATATGGTCGATGGTCTCGAGATGTACGGAGCATCGTCTGCATTTGTCGGAGTGTACGCTGGTGTCTTTGATGATGTACTTTTTGTAATTGTTTGTAGCTATTACTTGGTCTTGTAGAGCAACTGCAAATTATTATTATTATTATTATTATTATTATTATTATTATTATTATTATTATTATTATTATTATTATGAAAAGTGTGTACGCAGAAAAAATATCACTTTCACTATCGCACTTGATATAGTGTCTAAGTGAATTATTAAACACTTCTTGTACGAAAAGTAAAGTCTCTGAATATTCTGTTACTCACATTGTAATATTGAAGTTTAAGTCACCGAGCTCGACAGCTGCAGTCGCTTAAGTGTGGCCAGTAACCAGTATTCGGGAGATGGTGGGTTCGAACCCCACTGTCGGCAGCCTGAAAATGGTTTTCCGTGGTTTCCCATTTTCACACCAGGCAAATGCCGGGGCTGTACTTTAATTAAGGCCACGGCCGCTTCCTTCCCAGTCCTAGCACTTTCCTCTCCCATCGTCGCCATAAGACCTATCTGTGTCGGTGCGACGTAAAGCCAATAACAAAAAAAAAAAAAAGTTTAAGTCGAGTTCACTTGGAAATATCACTATTATGGCTTCTAGTATACACGTAAATATTAGTTATACAAGTCTTAGAATCACCTTCTTCAATATTTGTAAGTCCCTCAACGAGTTTCTACTTACTGAAAGTTTATAAGAACCGTAACGCCGGAATTATTCTATGTTCCACAACTCGCCACGTCACTTAATCGTAATCTCGCCCTGCAGGCCGACTTCGTATCATGCGGCTAGCCGGTGTGAACTGAAGTGACAGGACGAAGTATTATGGCCTTTTTTAACAGATCAAGCTCTGACGTAATGTTTTATAAAAGCTTGAATATCTCCGTAATCCCTGGATCGATTGTGGAGAAATTAACATGAGGAGACGCTTAAAATGTGCACTATATGATGTCGTTGTTTCTGAATCGATACTTCAATTGTTTTAGGATATACAGGGTGAAGCGAAATTTGCGCACTCGGGCGTCGCAGTGCGACTCTTCACATGTCAGCAATAAAAAAATGTCTCTCACAAAAGTTCGTCCTGCGAGTCTATCAGGCAGAAAAAGGACGTTGAATAGTGGCAATCTGACAACACTGTAACCACATGTACGGTGAGTACCTCTGTCAGCAGTAATAATCCGTGCTGTACTGTTGGTGCAGTGGATAGAGTTTTGGGTTGGCATGCAGGAAGTCGAGGGTTCGATCCTAGGTTGAGGCGCAATTTTTATTTACTAATTTCCATCGGACATTACATACTGTAATACAGTAAGACACCGTACCTTAGGTTACAACATTTTGTAACGCTGAACACAACAAATACTTTGCTAGGCCTACTGGTAACGTAAGCCCTAACGAAATGTAATGGACCTGAATGAGACAAGAATAATAGTTGCTACCAATCTATGAGATCATTGGAGGAGGGTACAGAGAAAACAGGTTTCGCATTTAGTATATGAAGTGGTGCAAATAAATTCACGTCCACGACGTGGAAAGGGCGTCTTTCAAAGCTGACCAATGAAAAGAATTGTTCGTCCATTTGTAGGATCGTAGTACGTAAATGCAAATGGTTTCTAGAGGACCCGCTGTAATCGCTGTTTAGTTGCCAGATACCATACCACCTGGACTACATTTATGAAATAAAAAACATACGCTTCAACCGAGGATCGACCCCTCGACCTCCTGAATGCTAATCCAAAATTGTATCCACTACACCAACTGTACAGCACAAAGAATACGTGCTGATAGAGGTAGTTACCCTACATGTGGTTACAGTGTTGCCAGATTGCCACTCTTCAACGCCCTTTTTCTGCCGGATTTACTCGAAGGACGAACTTTTGTGAGAGACATTTTTTTTAATTGCTGGCAAGTGAGCAGTCGCGCTGCGACGCCCGAGTGCGGGAATTTCGCTTCACCCTGTAGAAAATTTCTTGCTTGGATGTTTCCAGATCGTATGATGCCGTGCTGGGTGAGTGATGAAGTCAGCGTTGTGTGGGTTGACTACTTCCTCCTGCGAGACTTCACAGTATGACCGCTGAAAATACACTCGCTAATACTTCATAAATTGCTTATGACGTATTTTGTTTATGAAATAGTTAATGCACTGTCAATACCGGGACAGTATATATGTATGTACGCCCATCGCGACAAATGGCTGAAGAGAATTTAATGAAGTTCGGTACGTAAAATCAGGGAATGAGCTACTGCAGTCTAGACTATAAATAATTTTATTCGCGCTGAGCGAAACGGTAGTTTAGGGGAAGGCCTAACATTTAATTGTCAAATATTTATTTATTAGTGACCCAATCGATAAATACTGCATAACGAAGGTTATAGATAATTAAATTTGCGATCACGTATGTCTTATACATTTTCACCGTACCGGCTATGATAACAGAGATATTCATGAATTTGAACTTTTATTGCTAAGTTCACATCAACGCCGAACCACGAGAAAGTGGGTTAACAGAATTTAATGTAAATTGGTATGTAGACTCGGGGAATGCCCTTGCTGGCGAGATGTAGTGTTTACAGTGCACTATGTCTTCTGGTATGGGCTATATCAAATTTGTTACTTTCATTGACCTGTCTCAGTCTCATCCTTGGCTTTGACAATATGAAAGTGACTGAGGTATGGGTGATTCTAGTAATACCATTGCTTATGCAGCCAGTCCCTGTTATGAATGGTGTGAAGATATCGCTCATAGGGTCAGTTGGTGCCTGCATTTCAGAGGGCTTGGCAGACTGATATGTAATAGCAGCGGCTGGCTCGGTGAGGAAAGCAACGGGAAACTACCTCACTCCTCATTTCCCTAGTACGCCTCTTCAGTGACGCCTAGGCTATTTATGACAGCTGTTGGCGGAGCTGCAGAGGATCAAACCAGCCTTCGGGCTGAATACCCAACATACACATACAGACTCGGGGAATAATAGACTACACACTAGACTATAAATAATTTTATTCACACTGGATGATATGGTAGTTTAGGGAAAGGTGCCTAAAATTTCATATTTTTTTTGTTAGTTGCTTTACGTCGCACCGACACAGATAGGTCTTATAGCGGCGATGGAACAGGGAGGGGCTAGGAGTGGAAAGGAAGCGGCCATGGCCTTAATTAAGGTACAGCCCCAGCATTTGCCTGGTGTGAAAATGGGAAACCACTGAGATCCATCTTCAGGGCTGCCAACAGTGGGGTTCGAACCCACTATCTTCCGAATACTGGATACTCGCCGCACTTAAGCGACTGCAGCTATCGAGCTCGGTAAATTTCATTTTTAAATAGCTATATCATTGGTCCTATTAAAAAGGACTACATAACAAAAGTTATAGAAAACACAATATCCGATCATTTTTTAATTCGGTTTAACCGTACCGACTATGATAAGAGTGCTCTATCAGAGTCGGAAGGAAACTAAATGTGAAGGCCTACAGTATCGAAAGCCCATAAAATTGATCAACAATAACATTACATTGACCATTATTTGTTGTGATGTTCTTTGTCTCTTCTGCTGCCACTCATCTCCGATTGATGGGATTGCTACTGCGTACGGAGTATAACAGCCTACCTGAATAATGGCGGGAAATAGCCGGGGAGTTAGATAAGTTTCTTCTTTAACATGCCATTCCTCTGTCAAGATGTTCCATCTTAGTATTTCACCTATTGGATCTGCGGCTGTCTGTGGCCTGGTCATTCCAGCTCTGGAACTTTGGACTGTTAGATCGGTAGCATAGCACTGTTCGTTAAAAGTGAGAAAATGTGTGGTTTTTCATTTGATCGAATATTTCATATGATAGCATTGATTTTCAATTGCGACATTCCTACTGACGTCATTGTAATGATCTATGTTGATTTCAGTTGGGGAAACCACTAAAACAGTTCTTTCTGAGGATGTAAAAAGGCAGCTGGAGAATGAGACCCTTCCATTATAATGAAAACTCCCCGAATTGATTGTGACTGATGGTAGGCAAGATGGCTTACCATTACAATGAATATTCCCTGACCCAGTCTTCACATGAGGAAAGATATATGGTGACTTCCCATTCGCGTTTGTGGGGTAACCTTAAGAACTATGAAATTTAATACAACCTTACTCACAACGTGTACAGTACGTAACGTAGAATTCTGTGTACAATGTAGAATTCTGGAACGAAGCACGGGTACATCATCTAGTTTCATATACGTAAATTCAATTCTTAAAAAGAATGTTATTAATTAGTTCACCTGTCTTGTCATAGTAAAACTTTCTTTAAATCGCCAGGATATGTTTCGGTCTATCATAGTTGGTTATCTTCAGCTTCTGACAAAATTAAGCTGTACGTTTTAGAAAAGTGAGTGTCATCAGAAAGATACATGCTAAAAGAACATATAAAAACATATTAAAAATACACATAGATTTTGCAATTAAAATGTCCACTTTAACGGGTGCTGAATTTATGATTGTAGGATGGGAATGTTCAAGTGATTTCTCCTTATCTAGTTATTTTTTTGCTATTTTGTTTTACGTCGCACCGACATAGATATGTCTTACGGCGACGATGGGAGAGGAAAGGCCTAGGAAGTTCTCCTTATCTAGTCAAATGACCAATGTAAAGACGTCCCTCACATAAAATACTGGCATGTTGTTGTGTGCCGGACCCTGACACGCTTTCTATAGCAATGCAGACGATTATATTGCAGATTCGAAACTTAATGACATATTGAAAAATGGGTGACATTTGGGTGACATCTTTGCATTGGTCATTTGATTTGATAAGAAGGAAACACTGGAACATTCTCCATCTTACAATCAGCAATTCAAAACCCGTTACAGCATACAATTTTATTGCAAAATCAATGTGTAGTTTATGTTTTTAATATGTTCTTTTAACATGTATCTGTGTAATGGCACTAAGGTTTTTAAGTGTACAGCTTTATTTTATAGCAGCTGAAGGTGGCCAAATATGATTGGCCGAAACATGTTCTGACGTTTTAAATATTTGTTATTGTAACAAGAGAGCTATTAAATAGGTGGACGCTTTAATAAAATTATTTTATAAGAATTTAATTTAAGTATATTTTCCTTTATATTTCTAATAGTTTGTCAAGTGAGAATCTGGAACGGTTGGTTTACTTTATTGATTTAATTTATTTTCATATCACCGATTATCCATGATACCAAACAGTACTTGGCCTGAAACCAGACGTTCTAGTCTTAGCTATGTTATGTCACACTAACATTGGTTGGTTTTGAATGACGTTCGAATAAGTAAGGACTCGGATTAGGAAAGAAATGGCCGTGTCCTGTAACACAGGAACAGCCGCAGCATTAGTCTGGTGTGAAGATGGGAAACTACTAGGGCTGTACTTTAATTAAGGCCACGGCTGCTACCTTCCCAGTCCTATCACTTTCCCGTCCTTGTGTCGCCGAACGCGGATTCTTGAATAAAATATTTACTTGTCGGTCAACTTATGATACATCCTGTATAAGGAGTAAGTTTCAGTGTTTGAAAGGGAAAGGGAGAGTGCGGCGTGGAGTAACCCACAATAAGTATTTACCCTACCACCACCTCCACACAGTAGTGAGCTGCTCATTGAGTACCATTCGTATTCACGATCAATTGGGCAGATAAGAAACGATAACATTATTCAGCTCTGCAAAGCGCTCCGAGAATTTCTCTCCTGTGAGCGGAATGGCGCCGAAACGAGGAGTCAATTACAAAAAATTGGAGCTATTTCTTCCTGTATCGCCAGGAACGTAAATGGCATTGCTCTAAGAGGTGGTAGAGGAAATGAATTCACCAGCCTGTTTATACCCGTGAGTCTCATACTGGTAATAGCCAGCGGGAAGACTCACACTCCCTACTTTCCACCGATACTTTACATTCCGATTATATTTCCTCTAATGTCTCTTGCTAACAAAACATTCCTCCCTTCGTTATTGTATATTTATCACCCCTCAATGGAAATACCTTCAGTTCAGAATAATTCTAGTTTATACTCGCGCACTTTGAAAATCTCAGGTATTTAATTGCAGTAAATCAGGAATGTTAGTTTAATACTTTGCCTGCTGCCATTTCTTGATGGATACAGTACTTCTGTATCCATCTCTTAGCACAGGCCAGAGTAAAATGTAGCTTTCACCGAAGTCCCAGTCTCATCCATGGCTGTGACAATATGGAAGCAGCTGGGGTATGGGTGGTGCTGAGTAATGACATTCAGAGCACGACTAATGCATCTGAGTGTTATGAAAGGTGTTGCTCATAGGGTCAGTCGTGCTGCAATAGCACTTTCTGACCCAGTGAGGAACGCAATGGTAAACTACCTCACTCTTCGCCTTGCCTAGTACGCCTCATTTTGGTGCTGCCATTGGTTTTTGGGGTTTACTTATAACCCCGTGACCTTTGGTGGTGCTATTTGAGGATCCAACCAGACTCTGGGCTGATGACCTAACAGACAGACAGTTTAATACACCTGGATAAAACGTCGGTGAAATCGATGAAAGAGCGCGATGCATTTCCGACAAGAGAAGTAGTGTTGCGAAAATGTTGCAAACGTTGAGCTGGGGAAATGAAATGAAATGAAATGGAGTATGGCTTTTAGTTCCGGGAGTGTCCGAGGACAAGTTCGGCTCGCCAGGTGCAGGTGTTTTGACTTGACTCCCATAGGCGACCTGCGCGTCATGATGAGGATGAAATGATGATGAAGACGACACATACACCCAGCCCCCATGCCAGCGAAATTAACCAATGATAGTTAAGATTCCCGACCCTGCCAGGAGTCGAATCCGGGACGCCTGTGACCAAAAGCCAGCACGCTAACCATGTAGCCATGGAGCCGGACTATCAATGGAGAGATGGCGTGGAATGGCGTTAGTAGATGAATAATCCTGAATGCAGCTCGTAAGCATAGCAAAAGAGAAAATTGGAATTCAAGAGGAAAAAATGGGGCAAATATAGGGATTGAAATAATTTTTCAAAGGAAATGTTCGATATATTTCTAAGTTCTTTGAAATAATTTAAGGAAAGGCTAGATGTCGCGTTCTGCTCCACAGCATACATAGGTGAGATAACGTGTCTTCGCATGAAATTGCTCCATGAGTTGCCCGGGTTTACTCTTAGGATTTGTATTACCTAGAGCCTCCGTGGCTCAGGCTGCAGCCCGCCGGCCACCGTAGTTCAAATCCCGGTCACACCATGTGAGATTTGTGCTGGACAAAGCGGAGGCGGGAGAGATTTTCCTCCGGGTACTCCAGTTTTCCCTGTCATCTTTCATTCCAGCAACACTCTCCACTATTATTTCATTTCATCTGTCAGTCATTACTCATTGCCCCAGAGGAGTGCGACATGCACGGCCGCTTCCTTTCCATTCCTAGCCCTTTCCTGTCCCATCGTCGCCATACGACCTATCTGTGTCGCTGCGACGTAAAGCCAATAGCAAAAAAAAAAATCACCTTAAGCATGCCGCATTCCATATCTTCTTTCTTAACCTGTTTTCATCCATCCTCATCAAATGTCCCAAGAAACTCAACCTTCTTTTCCGTAATACACTTCATATTACTTTCTCGTATATTAATAGGTATTACAAATGAAAGAAATGAAAATCCACTGCCTGTTTCCGGTCATACGACCGGGTCAGGAATGGAATTAATAAAGTCCCTTCTAGCGGCGAGGATAGGAATTTTTCCGGCTGCCGATAGATTAATTAATTTTAGCTGTAGCTTACATTCGGGAAGTGGTGGGTTCAAATACCACATGGTTTCCCCATTTTCATAACCGGCAAATACTTTCTGGGTCAGTACCTTAAATAGGGCCATGGCCTATTCCGATCTTTGCGTCCTCGAAAACCTTCGATGTGCTCGTGCCACGTTACAGCAATAACATAAATAAATAAATAAATAAATAAATAAATAAATAAATAAATAAATAAATAAATTAATTAATTAATTGCCTCGTTAGTTAAGGTAATGAATCCTTTTCTTGCAATAAATCAAGGTTAACAGATACAGGAACCGGAAAGAATTTACAATTAGTACGAAATACTTAAAAAACTAACCCATAAAATAATGATAGTCATTCTATGAGAACCCTGCACTGGCTTTGGAAAGTGTATGTTAGACAAGAGGGAGACGTGGCTGGTACGTTGATCTTGATGTTCTGTTCTAGTAAATTCCTTGTCCAGCCATTCAACCCTCACGCTTCTTACCCCACTGGAGAGAAACACTATGTGGACTGGGGGAGGGAATGATATATGGTAAAGGTAAGGGTGTATTCTGCCCGAAGGCAGGTCCGAACCTCCACAGAGGTATGCCTGAGCCGCAGTTCACGTACGGTAGGGTGGCCAGTTCCTTTCCGCTTCTCCATTCCCTTACAACCCCACCTACAGCGCGGTGGCAACCCATCCAAATCTTGACCACGCCCAATGTTGTTTAACTTCGGAGATCTCACAGGATCCGGTGTTTCAACACGGCTACGGCCGTTGGCAATGACATATGAATATAATCGAAAACGACCTATATTAGTCTTGAATCCATGGTTTTCGGGGTCGCTGAGATGAACAGTGATATTTCTATGACACTTAAGTCCAAGTTCAGCTACCATCGACATGGAGGTCTGAAGGGTCAAAAACTAACGGGAAATAACTGCCTGAAGGAATTTAGGGAGCATTTGAAGGCTACTGGCATCCGCTAACCACTGTGCAGGATAGATCTGCTTTCAAAAAGCTCGTCGAAAGTCATCAGAATTGCGTGTCCCGATCGTCAGAGGACTCACATACATCGACCGGGAGGGATTCACTTACATTTACTGCCAAGTAAACACACATAATAGTGAAAACTAAAAAGTAGGTTGTATGGGTTTTTATATATATAATCGTATAAGTTTTCGGCAATCATCAGATAGGAAAAGGCAATTGGTGGTGATTATTGTTTAAAGAGGACTGGGGAAGAAGAGCCGTGGTCATAATAACAGCCCTAGTACTTGCCTGATGTAAAAATAGGGAAGCTACGGAAAACAATTTTCGCGGCTGCCGATGATGCGTTTCGAACCTACGATCTCCAGAATGCAAGCTACATCTATATGGCCCGTACAGCACACTTGGTTACACATTACTATTGTTTCATCTTGCCTTCGTCAAAGCTACCATATTTATGAGCAGATTACACTCACTGTAAGAACTCTATAATGAAAGCTACACTTCTCCGTATGGTGGACTGTCGCTTCAGTGTCGATAATATTATATTTAATTTCCACCGAAAGCGATACTTTTATCTGTGGGCAAGTCATGCTCAGCCATATTTGAGTAATGTGTAGGAAGATAAACAGCTGACTGGCGTTCGGCGCGCGCACCGACGAATTTCATTGCTTGCGACAAGCAAAGAGTGGCATGAAAGATACTTCTGTCTCCATTTTCAAACCAAAATTGAAACTTTAAGCGATGTCTAGTTAAACATCGACTGAACATTGTTTATGCAATGGAAGGTCGTGCTTGATTTAGACGTTGTTTAGGTAGACGATGTCTAAGGCTTAAAACTAGTCATCGTTTCTGCTATCGGCCCAATGTATAAAAACTGCCATTGGAACTGTCACCAATCAGCCTAGCGAACCCGAACACTAATCTCGGTCATTTTGGACATTTTTAATTTATGCAAATAAAAATCTTGAAGGCAATAGAAATAATCAGACACGTGCAAACAATAGAATTAATCTGCATAACGTACTTTTTAAATGTTTCTAAATCAGCGTTTCATTTATGGAGAATTTACAAAAAAAACGTATAAAATTTACAGAAAAAGAAGGCGACATCATCTCATTCTTCAAACTTTCGAAAAATCGATCTGAAGCACAAAATATTATTATTATTATTATTATTATTATTATTATTATTATTATTATTATTATTATACCTCAGAAATATATTCTTCAACAAGCTGAAAATTATGAACACGGAGTTGTCGCATGTCAACGCCATCAAATGTCACTGATCTCACCGAGGATCGAACCAGTTACCTTGAGAATACCCGGACAGCCGAAAATCGACAATACCACCGAGATCAGCATGCAAATACTGAGAACAATGAAGCCGGTCTTAACAGGTATATCTTTAAATAAAAATAAATAAGTATTCAAATCAGCATAACGATCGCAGCACACTATGTTACAAAGGATGGCATGTTTCGTTCTGTAAGAACATCCTCATTTTCTATCACATCACTTCAAACATGCGTATATAAGTACATGGTTAGTTCCTCTGGCTCGGGGACTGGGTGTTTGTGTTCGTTTCGGGTTGGTCAGGAAGATCTGAACCCCATCCAAGAGTTCGAAACATAAGCACGATGTTCATCTAAGTAACACGGTAACTTTAAAACGTACAAAGTGATTCACAATTCGGGCCCCATTCCGCTACTATTGCAGATATCTAGAAATGGAAGGAGAGGAAATTCCGTTCTCATATGTTTCAAGACACACTCAAATGGGTGTCAATGACTCTGACATCGGCAGCAGAATAGGGCAAAAGGATGTGATGTAACACTACGGGCACGGGTGAGGATCTGGTCCGCCTGACAAGTAGCTGTAAGAACAGAGTTTACAAACTTAGTAGTAGGAGTAAGAGCTGTGATCATGAATTCGGGAAATGGTGGGTTCAGCATGAGTTGTATTACATGCCAGCAAATCTAACGATACGACGCTGGTGTATTTGAACACCTTCAAATACCACCGCATAGAGCCACGAGCAAACCTGCCAAGTTGGGCCCAGCAGGCCAGCGCTCTACCATCTGAGCTACTCAGGCCGGCATTTCCTTTCCTGTAATAATTGTAACTTTGGAGCATGGGTGGCGATCAAGGGGCCCTTAACTTAGTCCTGGCATTGCTTCCACTTACTTTTGCCAGGCTCCTTATTTTCATCTATACGATTCGAACTCTCTTTTTTTCTTTGGCCGATATCTCCACTTTTCGAAGTGTCTGATTCCTTCCATTTTTTTTTTCCTTCTGATTAGTGTTATATAGAGGATGATTGCCTAGTTGTACTTCCTCTCAAAACAATAATCACCACCACCACAATCATCTCCCTCTAAGTTCTGTTTTTAGAAATTTCGCCACCCATTAATCGTCCTCTTGTCTAGTCTATTCAAATTACGCACTGTCATGAGTGTTCTCCCACAACCTACCACATTAAAAACTTTGTATACTGTGTCAACAGCGGTATCTTTTGGTATAGTGGAGATAATTATTGTTTCAACATATTAAAGAGAAAATTATATTTTAGAAATAAAAATAGTTTTTACTTTCTTTTTATTCATTAAGCAATACTTCCTCCCTTACGTAATAGAAAGGATTTACAGGTAGGATGTTGTAACTAACGGTAGCATCAGATGTATATAATTACTAGCTTACCAAAGAATGTAACACGTGGCTATGGTAGAAAGTTAGGGAAGTCCCAGTCGAGCCAATCAGGGGAAGTACCGTACAGACCTACAGTACGTAAATCCCTGGTGACGGTCCTAGCTTCGCACCAACACGAAAACTGCTTCACAAGATGAGTCTGTACGAGCTGCACAGAGGCCCGCGTGTCTTGTAACGATATTCCCTACAGAAAACCTAACTCTCAAGAAACTATCAGCATTTCATCACCACACAACTACGTGTTTCTCCACAAATAACGGGTAATTCAAGAGCACTAATTTTCAAAGTGGAGAATTTAATTCAAAAATTTAGATCAGCACTCCTTGAAACTATTATATATATAACTCCCATCCCCAAAATCTAGATGAATGACTATGCGTTAATTGACAAAAACACATTAAGACTCTTACAGTAAACGGCGTACGATACTAATTAGGCCCAAATTCCGCAGATTGCATTCAGGAGACAGTGGGTTCGAACCCCACTGTCGGCAGCCCTAAAGAACATTTTACATGTTTTCCCATTTTCTCACACGACAAATGCCGGGCCTGTTTCTTAATTAAGTCTATGGTTGCTTTCTTTCCATTCCTAGCCCTTTCCTATCCCATCGTCTCCATAAGACCTTTCTGTGTCGGTGCGACGTAAAGCAAATTGTAAGAAAAAAATCTTCAGTCATGCCGATTGTGCTGAGAATTTTTTCAAGACTCAGAATACGCGCGCACAAACAAGAATTTTCCAGAACAAGGTAAGGTAAGGGGTTATTCTGCCCGAAGGCAGGTCCGAACCTCCGCAGAGGTGTTCCTGAGCCGGAGTTTACGTGGGGTAGGGTGGCCAGTTCCTTTCCGCTTCTCCATTCCCTTACCCCCCACCAAGAGCGCGTGGCATCCCATCCAACTCCTGACCACGCCCAATGTTGCTTAACTTCGGAGATCTCACGGGATCCGGTGTTTCAACACGGCTACGGCCGTTGGCTCCAGAACAAGCATAGACATTAATTTAAATAGGCGCACATTTACTTCAGGCAGATTGTATAAGGAAACATATCATGATCCCTAGTTGCCGATTAGATAATAATAATAATAATAATAATAATAATAATAATAATAATAATAATAATAAGCAAATTTGCTACGCGGATGTGGGTCACGTAGCTTTGAGGGAGAGTGAGTTCGAACCCCATAGGTGGCAGTCCAGAAGATGGTTTTCGGTGGTTCTTCATTTCCACTTCAGGAAATATGCATGAGTTGTTTTAATTAATGCCACGGTAGCTGCCTCTGTGGATCAGTGGTAGAGTTTCGGCGGCCGGATCCCAAGATAGCGGGTTCAAACCCGGCAGAGGTAGTCGGATTTTTGAAGGGAGGAAGAAAGTCCATTCGACACTCCATGTCGTACGATGCCGGCATGTAATTTTTTTTTCTTTTAGGGGCTTTAAGTCGCACCGATACAGATAGGTCTTACGGCGACGATGGGATAGGAAAGGTCTAGGAGTTGGAAGGAAGCGGCCGTGGCATTAATTAAGGTACAGCCCCAGCATTTGCCTGGTGTGAAAATGGGAAACCACGTCATGTAAAATATATCTGGTGACACATTTTGTGTTTACCCGACAAAATTCATTAAATCTCAGCCACAGACGCCCAAGAGAGATTCAGTTTACTCAGTCTGCCATCTAGTAGGCCTAGAGTAAAACGGAACGTCGAAATTGATGAGCAGACTGCCAGATGGCGTCGAATTGAAATGTCTGCGCAAGGTAGCTGAGGCCATACGATTATATTATTATTATTATTATTATTATTATTATTATTATTATTATTATTATTATTATTATTATTATTATTTTCTTTGCGTTTAGGCCATCTGCGGACCACGGTGTGTGTGTTCTAGCTGTGTTTTTTTTATGTCGTCGCCTGCCCCTTCTAGCGCACTGGATTGTGTTCTTAGTGGCCTCTTGAGCCTTCCTGTTGGCCCAGTATTCGTTCATTTTCTCGCTGAATTATTTCCTGCGCTCATCTGACCAATTCCCGGCTCCTTTGTGGCTAGCTGATGTAAGCGATGTTCGGAAAGGTTTAGTTTTGACCATTAAACGGCATGCATTCCTGTCAGTTGTGGCGGCTTGATTAATATTAAGCTCTGCAAGATCTTTGTCCACTTGCTTGTTCCAGGGGAATCCAGTAGCTTTGCCTTTGTTAGCCACCTTGAAGATTTTATGAGATAATCTATTAGGATCCATTCTGTGTAGGTGTCCATAGAAAGTCAGACGTTTTCTTCTGATGGCATCTATGAGGTTTTCTTGATGCTGGTAGAGCTCATTGTTGGGTTTGTACCATCGCCTTCCATCTGGTAGGGTCCTTAGCCCTATTATTCTCTTCAGGAATTTCCGTTCTTGCACTTCCAGTGCTCTCGATGGAGTCTTTTTAGTTAGGAATAGGCATTCTGCTGCGTAGAGTACTGATGGTCTGACTACTGCATTATAGTGTCTCAGTTTTACATTCTTTGATGAATGCTTTGAGGCATACAGTTTTCTGCAGGCATGGTAGGCCTTGTCTAATTTGATTTTCCTTTGTTCAAGAGCCATCGTTTCACTTAGGTCCTCCGATATCCACTCTCCGAGGTACCTCACATTTCTAGCTCTCTTGATATGCTTTGGACTTCCATTGTTGTAGGGGCATCTTTGATGTTGGTGATAAACTCGGTCTTTCCAATGTTGATCAAGAGACCGGCTTTAACTGCTATAGAGTGCAGTGTTTGAAGCTGCATATTGTCCTCATGCATGTCGTTTGATAATAAAGCAAGATCATCAGGAAAGGCTAGGCATGGAATCCTCAAGTTGTCAGCTTTAAACCCTGTTACCGTGTTTTGGTGGATCGCAGAAAGAGGTGAAAGAAGGTGCGGTTCTTGAATGGGTCTAACTACGATATCAGAGACTTGAATTAAAACTATAAATAAAAGTTATATTTCTTTCAAAAAAACTTAACAAATTTTCACTAGGTGAAATAACAATGAAATCTCAGGTACAAAATAGCAATCTCGAAACAATACTTGGACAATCTGAGATCAGTGAATTTTGCAGATTCTGGGCTTCAAGCCCCTAGTTTACAAATTTACTATTTCAAAGTGGTATAATTTATGCAAGGGCAGAAATCCCCCAATTCAAGAGCACTTTGCTCCAACAAATTTACAGCCTTCCAGAGGCACTCCTCAATATTACAGTAAACTTAGAAAAGATCTTAAAGGCTCTCCAACATTCATCCAATTTTAACCGCCCGCTTAAGGCGACATTACAAAACCTTACACTCCCTGGCCTCTCTAGGTCCAATTTACAATTGAAATTACTTTTACAGGGGTATTTATTACCCAACCTACTGGGCCTTCATGGAAAAGGAACAGGTTAGATAACTGGCCCAAGCACAAAATGAATAGAGGCGTACACTTGCACTCCTAGATAATGAAGAATAAAATCCTAACGGGGCTCTTGGCCCAGAGATACAGGGGCTAATCCCAAGCTACTGAGGTGACACGAATAAAAGTTAATTTAATGCATTACGGAAAGGAAGAGAAACAGTTACAAAGTCGTACTCACCTCAAACCAAGGTGAAGGGGAACTCGAGAGGGTAACGCACTCTGTATCCCCTATTTACAGTTTTAAGAACTTATGAAATTTTACATGAAAAGGAAGAAGTTTACATCGAACGGTTACATAGTTAGAAATTCGGACCTTCCCCTCGCGTAAGTCGGCGGAGGTGGCTACAGAGAAATAAAACTGATGGCCATTACCTGGGCAGATGAACTGCCTGGCGAAGAATGAGGCCGCCTCCTGTCTTAACACACACTCTTACAAATTCGGCGATCAAATGACAAGGTAGCCAGAGCAGCCGCAGTTTATATACACGAAGGGAAGATTCGAGAGGATTCTGGACTAATCCGGACTCACCCTCTCAATTTTATTGGTTAATTCAAAAGTTACACCCCAAAAAAAGCAAGAAGAAGCCTGTGATAGGCTGAAAATTAAGTACAGGAAATTAGTGATTGGTCACATTTAAAAACTGCGGAATGAGAGAGAAGTGTTGCAAACCTTGAAATATATATAACAACAAATGAAAGTTGATATATTGAGAAAACCTATAAACACAAAATTTCTTTCCGTACGAACTTCTGTTACGTTGCATCAGAGTGCATGACCACAGTTTTTGGTAGTAACATCTATGGAGAAATGTCCAAACTTCTTGAAGTAAACGAACACAAAGCAAATAAATCCAGTCAGTTTAGGCAACTTCTCAATAACCCAAGTACTTAATACTTCCGTAGTGACATCTTCTGATTAAAGTTCCAACTTTCTCTAGTAGCAGTTTCATGTTTGGTTAGATAGATAGAGTTCTTTTGAATGTGCGGAGTTGAGGTGTACCTCCCGGTACAAACCCCATCCTTAATCCGGTGTTCTCAGGTAATGACTTAGTGCATTCTCTTATGATCTTCTCCAGGACACAGTTAAATAATATGCATGAGATACCATCTCCTTACCCCATCCCTGTTTTGATTGCGAAGTTCTCTGATAATTGATCTCTAAACTTAACTTTAGAAGTAGTGTTGTGCAGGGTGGCTTGTATCAACCTATTAACTTTTTCGTTTAGTCCCAGTTCTCTCAAGGTGTTGAAGAGTGTGATTCTATTCACGGAGTCATATGCCTTATGAAAGTCGACAAAGATAGCTACCGACTGTCGGCATCTTTTTCTTGCTATATTGAAGGATTGTCTTCAGATTTTGTATCTGTTCAGCACAATACCTTGTAGTTCTGAACCTTGCTTTGATATTCTCCTAATTCTTTATCCAGTTGTCTTGTTGTGTGCCGTTCCAGGATCTAACTGCTGGAATCTGTTTTGCTTCCCTTCTTGCGGATTGGGTGGATAAGGGGTGATGTCCAATCATCTGGGAGCCTTTCCTTTGCCCATATGTCCAGGATTATTTTGTGTATGTGCCTGAACGTTTTCTCACCAGCTTGTTTACACATTTCTGCTTCTATTCGACCTTCTCCAGGGCCTTTGTTGTCCTTGAGAAGTTGAATGGTCTCTCTTATTCTTCATAGGTTAGAGGAGGGATGTCATTGGTGTCCGGGTTAGCTGGTTTTCTAACTGGGAGGCGCTGCGCAGGTTCTTCAGCATTCAAAAGTCCTTGGATTATTATTATAGTATTATTATTATTATTATTATTATTATTATTAATGCCATGGTCGCTTCTTTCCCAGTCCTAGTCCTTTCCTATTCCATCGTCGATATAAGTTATATCTGTGTCGGCGCGACGTAAAGATCATCTTGTGTCTATTGTCCGGGGAACGAGTAAAGGAAACCCTTCGATCTGTCAGAGCTACTGATTATTGTTCATGTCATTGTTTTATTTCTAGTTCCTAGCACATGTGCATGAATGAAGAGGGTCATAAATTACAGTCATAAAATTCTAAAACTGTGTTGCAGCGTGTGTGTGTGCAATTTTAAGAGCTGCGACCGCAATCTATAAGCCCAGGTCAGCAGGTAGTTATCCATCAACACACCCGACCAACAGTCCCCTGAGGGTTCAGATTTCACGAGCTCGTCGATAGCTTGACAAATTCGATAATCATGTTACATTACTTAATTGAAAAAATTTATCCGCTCGATAGCGGCACCCACGGGATGGGCGAATGAAAAATAAACTTCGTTCGCGGTGTTGATAGCAAAGCGTCATAACAGGCTCCAGCGGACTTCACAGGTTCATATGCTAAATTAAGACCTCAACATACTGTAACGTATCAACCTTTCCAATTCACAAAGTAAAAATTTCATGTCTCTTCATGCTTGAAATATGTTTGTATTATTTGACATTAGGTCAGGGGAGCATTCAGATATCTCTATAGAGCAGGCATGATCGTGATATTTCTGTCTTCTTGTTCAGAGTGTTAATCCCGACTAAATTTATTTGTCAACTAGCGAAAAAATTATAATCCTTATTATACTATGAACATGGGAAACCATCTTTCGTAATAATAACAATAACACCAATAGCAATAATATTAACAGTAATAATAACAAAACTATTCGTTAGGTAATACGTGCGACAGAGTACACCAAGCAAGGATCGTCGAAATTAAAATATTAATAGAGGAAATATTTGTTCATCCTTGGTTTCGTGTATATTACTCAAAATCGGGCAACAGCGTCAAGGGGCTTTCAATTTAACTCCCTCAAAACGAATAACTGGTAGCAAAGTATCTGACTCCCTAATCACAAATAGCACCGGTCGAAAAGCATCTTGGTCTTCAAAAATAAACCGTTTGCCTAGAAACACGTTTACGTCGAATCCAGAAATGTTTACAGTTGTTCACTACCATGTAGTCCGGCTCCCTGGCAAACTGATCTCTGTTCAAGGGGACTCGGGTTCGGCTCTCGACCGGGTCGGGGATTTTAACCTTTCTTGGTTTTTTCTTCTGGCTCGAGGACTGGATGTTTTTGCCATCTTCAACATTATACTCTATTTCATCCCAACAGGCTTCCCATGGCCGTCAACTTGAAATCACGTTCTAGGCATACATGCCTCTCCGAAGGCCACACACCATTATTATTATTATTATTATTATTATTATTATTATTATTATTATTATTATTATTATTATTATTATTATTATTTACTTCCATGCAAGGATATTTATTGATTTTTAAAATGTATAACGCTGAAGATTCTATGAGGTTAAACAAAAACAGATTTAAGGAGATCAATATCCAACTGACCACTCCTAGCCCTTTCCTCTCCCACCGTCGCCATAAGACCTATCTGTACCGGTGCGTCGTAAAGCAACGGGTGTCCTGGTATTCCTCGAGGTGATGCAGTTCTTTCAACCCACACCCCAGTGGAGGTAACCTGCAGACTTAAAATCTCTAGCAGTACCGGGAATCGAACCCGGGGAAATGGTAGGCTCAAGAGCTAACTGCTAGCTACGGAGGTGGACAGCAAAGCTAATGTCATGAGTACACCTCGCATTTTAGGCAAAACCATGTTTTCCTTCTTTAAGAGGTAACTTAAAATGAAGTTGTATTTACACATTTAATCTTCATATATAAAAATGTCATTGTATGTATGTATGTATGTATGTATGTATGTATGTATGTATGTATGTACGTATTACATCTCCTACTAAACCACTGGATCGATTTACACCACACTTGGTGCACTTAAGATTTAGTATCAGACGATAAACCGCGTGGGGGTAAGACACCCCAAGCACCCTTACGGGCGGGGAGGGGGCGAAGGGGATGACATACAAATATTCGAAAATATGTAGTGCCGAATCCATATTTCGGGGCCGCTGAGATGAATAGTGGCAATCCGGAATTTTTTAAAGTTCAGTCCCCTTTGGTTTGGGGGGACGAGGGGGTAGTAATACATAAAAATAATCAAAAATAGTGTCGAATCCATACTTTTTATGGTTTCTGGGATGAATAGTAACAGTCAGGATTTTTTAAAATTCCAATTTCAGTCACCTTTGGGCTGGGGGGCGAGGGGGAGTGATATATAAAAGTAATCGAAAATATTTTTATAATAAAAATTATTATTATTATTATTATTATTATTATTATTATTATTATTATTATTATTATCGAAAATATTGTCCAATCTTTCTTTTCGGGGTAGCTGGGATAAGTAATGACACTCCTGATTATTTTAAAGTCAAAATTCAGTTCCCCTAGTGGTGGGTGGCGAGGGCGGAATGATATATAAAAGTAATTGGAAATAGTGTCAAACCCATAATTTTCGGGGTCTCTTAGGTGAATAATGGCACTCCGTACTTTTTATAAGGGGCCGCCTGGCCGAGGCGGTAAAGGCGTGCTCGGTGCGCTCGGAAAGACGTGGTTCGAATCCCCGTCAGAAAGTCGTAAAATTTAGGAAACGAGATTTCCACTTCCGGAGGTGCATATGGCCCTGAGGTTCACTCAGCCTACACCAAAACTGAATACCAGGTTAATTCCTGGGGGCAAAGGCGGCCGGGCGTAGAGCTAACCACTCTACCCCATCGAGTGCCGAGGTTACAGACAGTAGTAGTAGTAGTAGTATTTATTTATTCATTCATCATGTCGTTTACATATTTACAGGACTCTGTTTTATATATACATAACTCTTCTAATAACATTATTACTGGAGAAATATTAATCTTATAACTAAACCACATATATTACAGAAGTAGTAGTATTATTATCAACATATTAATACTTAAAATAAATTGAACTTCTAACTATCTCTTGCACACATTAAATATATTATTATTATTATTATTATTATTATTATTATTATTATTATTATTATTATTATTATTATTATTATTATTATTATTATTATTATTATTATTATTATAATACAAAATCACACCAACCTCAACAGAGTCGAGTAGATATCAGTAAAATACCACGTAAGGTGAAACCTTGTGTGTGGTAATTTAGAATATTAATTACATAGTGAGAAATATATTTTAAATGATGCCTGAAATACGAGTATGGGTATGAGTGAATGACGGATATGATCAACAGCACATGGTGGAGCATTGAATAGAAATTGGATATGGTGACGTGATATTCTCATTTAGTTATTTCTTCCATAACAGTTTTATTATCCCTGACAAAGGATTTAAGACACTTCAGACTCATTTTCTGACCTAATAAAGTAGTTTGTAAAGAACCGGGAAGGACATTAAAGAATTTTGGAATGAAGTACAAGAAATTGCGCTTTGTTATGCTAAGTTTGGGTTTGTATAACATACAACGGTGGTTCATCTTACTGCGTGTTGAATATTCATGTTTAATGTTCTCAATTATATTTTTGTTTTTGTTAATATATTTGTATATTTCAAGGGCATAGAGCTGTTTTACATTAAATATATTTGCTTCAGCATATAATTGACTACTTGGGTATAATCTTCCTTTCTGGTACATTATTCGTAATATAAGGTTTTGAACAACCTGTATTTTATTGATTACATTTTTGTAGGCTCCTCCCCATGCCAAAATTCCGTAGCTAAGAATAGACTGAACTAAAGCGTAATAAACCTCTCTTAACAATTTTATACTGGATATGTATTTTAAGTTATGAAATATATAAACAGTTCTTCTGATTTTCTTTCTTAAATCGGTAATGTGACTTTTCCATTTCATGTTCGAATCAAGTAATAATCCCAAATACTTAACATTATTTACTTTATAAATTTTGTAGCAGTTACAATTAAATTTACAGTTGATGTTGTGTACAATTAATTCATTAAATTCGTTTCGTGTATCTGTTACAGAAAAATTCATAAATTTTGTCTTTTTAATGTTTAGAAATAATTCATTATTATCTAACCATGCTTGCACTTTAAGCAGTGCTCGAGTTGCTCTCTGTCTGACGAGATTCCAGCTATCACCCTCAACATAAATGACTGTATCATCTGCATATGTTACGACGTGCGTATGTTCGGCATTTGCTATTGTTTTCTCTAGATCATTAATAAATAGAATAAACAATAAAGGACCTAATACTGTGCCTTGTGGGACACCCTTTATTATCCTCATTGGTGTGCTTAGATGTTGATTAATTTTGACATACTGTACTCGATCTGTCAAGTAACTCTCAAGCAAATCCAGCACATTACCCCTAAAGCCGTATTTTTCCAATTTCTGGAGGAGCAAGCGGTGTGACACACTATCGAATGCCTTTTCAAGGTCGAGAAATATCCCTGTGGAGAGCAGAGAAGAATTAAGATTTTCGTATATTCTCTTTGTTAAGGCGGATATAGCATCAGTCGTTCCGAGATTTTTAATGAATCCAAACTGTCTGGGCGAAAGTATTTGGTGTTTTTCTAAAAATTGGTAAATATTGTTCTTTAAGCATTTCTCGAATATTTTTGATATTGTTGTAGTTATCGAAATGGGTCTGTAATTTCTAATGTCACAAATATTTCCAAACTTGTGAAGAGGTTTTACTATTGTTGTTTTAAGCTGTTTTGGAAAGTAACCTAAGGTGAAGGAATCATTGATAATATTCAGCAACGGTTCCTTTAATGACTCTATATTTTCTTTAATAATTCGAGCCGAAATATTGTCTATTCCTACAGCTTTGTTTTCATGTACTTCACTCAAACATCTCTTCAGATCGTATTCTGTTACCGGTGCAAGGAAGCAAGTATGAGGGTTGCGAGCGATATTTAATGTGGAGTCGGAAATCTGTCTGTGATGCTTTGCTTTCTCAGTGGTTTCGTTAATGAAATAATTGTTAAATTTATTAGAAATATTTATGTCATCTTTCCAGATTTCACCTTTATATCTGATTTCCTTGATCTCTTCTTTTCTAACTGACCTTTGTGTTATTTCATTGACTATGCCCCAGACCTTACCCCGGTTATTTGAATTGCGATTGATCAGATTCCTATAGTACTCAGTTTTCGTTTTCATAATTAGATCATTTAGTTTGTTCCTATATTTCCTGTACTGTTCTTTAATTTCCAAGTTATCCTTATTTTTTAAATATTGTTGATAAAGTCGGTCTCTTGTGTGAATAGATTTTACCAAACCGTAAGAAATCCATTCTGTTCTTTTGACTTCCTTTGATTTCAATTTAACAGTGGACAGGCTCATGCAGCTTTTAATTGTATTCACGAATTTATCAAGTTTGATATCTAAATCACTGCTGTTTAAGATGTCTCCCCAATTTATTTTACTTAAATGATTTTTAAGCTCAAAATGATCTATTTTAAAACAGTTACGTCGAAAATTTGGTATATTACTAGGGACCGAGGCATTTTGAATGTTGAGACTTACTATTATAGGATAATGATCTGAAATTTTACTTTGAGAGATGATAGACAGAATGTCGTCATTTCTCAACCTACTTTTAATCAAAGCATGATCAATACAGGATTTACTTGTACCAGATACTCTAGTAGGATTGTTTATTAAGGACTGAAAATTTCTTTCTTGTACCATGTTGAGATATTCGTCACAGTCGTGTTCATTTAAAAGGTCTATATTTGTGTCCCCTATTATCAGTTCGGTTTCAACATGGCATCTATCTTGGATATAATGATCTAACGCACTGAGAAACCGCTGTTTGTGATATTCATGTGACCGATATACTCCTGTAATAGCTACCTTGTTGTCATAGTTAATTACTACTCTGAGAAATTTAAAGTCATCGTACTCAATAATTTCCATTTCGTGCTCCAAACCATTTTTTACCATTAATACAACACCATCACATTTGTTAACTGAACCCTCATTGTAATAAGATTTATACAAGGCATGGTTGCTTATATTTACATTACTCAGTGACCAACTTTCTGTTAAAATTACGACATCAAACCTATGATCATATGCTTTCAAAACAACGTCTAAAATGTTCTTATTTTTCCTTATGCTTCTAATATTAGTATGAAAAATTTGTAATGTACTTTTCCCTTCCGCATGCTTCTGCAATCTACTCGTGCAATCTTTGATGCCCCTTCTCGTCTCTGAAAGAGGTTGGTATGTTACATAATCATCTTCTAGATCTATTCTGACTATTTACAGGAAAAGGTTAAAGTCAGCTGTTAGTTATTACTAAGAAGGAAGTTACTGTAAGTACGGAGTTTGTACAGAGGGTTGGGACAAGGTCAGTGTCCAGTGGAGAACCGTAATTAACGAGCTAGTGAAGGTCAAGCAGGTAGACTATAGCCGTTCAGCCAAGCAGGGTGGAATGCAAGAGCAGTGAAGGAGAGAGAGAGAGAGAGAGAGAGAGAGAGAGAGAGAGAGAGAGATATGTGTCCTAGAAGAGGAAACAAAACTTAATACAAAGGGTTACCAACTTATGGGTTAGTAAACTAAACACAGGTTAGATATGAGTAAGCTCATGGAATGTCACTCATCTGCGTAGCGCGGTGCATGCTGCCATCAGCGGTCTTAAACAGGATAACTCCATCACTGGTCCAGACATTTCTGACGCCGAACTTGGAGATAGCCGCCTTCAGAACCGTCAGTCTGGCAGACGTAAGGTCCTCCCGGATCGTGACACGAGATCCTTTTAAATGCCTTTTCTTTGCGAATATCTCCTTCCTGCTGCGATAACTTGTCATCTTCACGATAATAGGCCGGGGTTTATTACCGATTTTAAGCCCGACTCTGTGGCTCCTGTCGATATCAGTCAATTTTATGTCGGCACCAATGTCACGTGCAACATTTAATACTAAATTGTCCGTGTCCTCATTCGACTCTTCCGGAATGCCAAATATGCGGAGGTTATTTCTACGCTGATATTGTTCCAAATTATCATAATTTGACTTCACTTCCGCTTTAAGTTCTGCGAGTTCCTTGTCTCTCTTGGCAATCTGATTCTTTAGGTCCTCACATGCATTTATATTGAACTGAACAGATTCCTCTAGTCTCTTTAACACACACTCCGTAATTTTGTCCACTATGGTACTCACAATTAATTCCACGAATACCTTAGACTGAAGTGTCTCTTCTATTATTTTCCTCACGGTGTCTTCTGTTGGGTTGGCACTCCTGCACTCGGCCTGCTGTTGATTCTTCTTCGTTCCTGGCGCCATTTCACTATTACACTAATTGCACGGCACTCGAACAAAGAACGAACTAATTGTTGATAGTACTTGATTCCACGATACAAATAGATGCACTGTGGCAAATTACAGCACTGTCGCAATTGTTTACACCTGCCAAAACACTTAAATTCCACGAGCTTAAACTCACGCGTGTTACTCGTATGGCATCTGAAGCCCCGTTTGGAAGCCTTTACCTTCCACTCCTCCAGGGGCCTTCATGGCCTGTACGGAGATGACTTTGCTTTTGCTTTTTTGCTTTGTGCTTTTTATACGTCCAAGTTCAACCCCTTTTGGTACAAATATTACTTAGTATCTGTAAAATGTTGTGTGGGGGCCAGACACCCCTAGAAACCCTATAGAAAGGCGTGAAATGTAGATTAAAAAACACCAATAATAGCATCGAATCTATAGTTTTCAGGACTACTTGAGCGATTTGTACCAAACTTGGTACACGTATGGCATACTATCATAAGACTAACCACGAGGTGGCAACAGACACCTAGCATCTTTTGGGGTAGGGGTGCAGATGAGGGTGTTCGAATTAAAAATAATCGAAAATAGTGGCGATTCCATGGTTTCCTGGGTCGATGAGGTGAAGAGTAAAATTCCGTTTTTTAATCCAAGTTCAGCCCTCTTTTCGGTGGGGGCCAGGGGAGACTGATATATAAAAATGATCGAAAATAGGAACGAATCGGTAGTTTTCGGAGACGCTGAGGTAATTAGTTTCACTCCGGATTTTTTATACGTTGAAGTTCAGCCCCTTATGGGGTGGAGGGGCGAGGGTGATTGGTATATAAAAATAAGCGAAAATGGTGTAAAATCCATAATTTTTGGGATTGTTAAAGTGAATAATGACAATCCGTATTTTTTATAAGTACAAAGCCCCCTTGTGGGGGCGAGGCAAAGCATACACCAATAGTCGAAAATAGTGTCGAATACATATTTTCCGAGGTCACTGAAATGAGTTGAAGGATAGGGGTTAAGAAAGTGTGAAAAAAGAAATTGACCAAAATGTCCGCGATAATAGACGTAGCGTCTGTATGTTGCAGCATATCTATCAACCAAAATTGATACAAGTGTGATTTGCTATCAGGAGGAAGTACTGCTTAGGATAGGACACCCCTAGAACCACTAGGGGAGGAGGCAAAATAAATATATATTATTTAAATAACTAAACACGAACAATAATACGTAGTAGTGTCGATGTTTTTTTTTTTTTGCTATGGGCTTTACGTCGCACCGACACAGATAGGTCTTATGGCGACGATGGGATAGGAAAGGCCTAGGAGTTGGAAGGAAGCGGCCGTGGCCTTAATTAAGGTACAGCCCCAGCATTTGCCTGGTGTGAAAATGGGAAACCACGGAAAACCATTTTCAGGGCTGCCGATAGTGGGATTCGAACCTACTATCTCCCGGATGCAAGCTCACAGCCGCGCGCCTCTACGCGCACGGCCAACTCGCCCGGTAATATAAAAATAATAAACAATATGTCATATCCATAGTTTTCGATATCACTGAAATGAGTATTGACACTCCTGATGTCGTTTAAGTCTAAGTTAAGCCCCAATTGGCAGGCAGCTGAGAAAGAGTGAGGAAAAGAAAATGTCCAAATGACAGACGTTATGGATGTTTGTGTGTACGTTCCAGTATAACTGTCAAGTGAACCAGGTATAAATATTACCCACTATCTGGAGAAAATACTGTGGGGGCACACACCCCTAGAAGCCCTAGGGAAGGGGGCGAAATATAATTATAACTTAAAAACGACCTATATTAGTGTTGAATCCATACTTTTCGCGACTAGGGGAGTGATTTCAAACAAATTTGGTACCCTACACTTATGACTTGCTGCGTAGAGTTATGACAACCCTAGCACCCCTACGATGGAATGAAATATAGAAATAATCAAAAACAGTGTCGAATCCATTCTTTTTGGGGTCACTGAGATGAATAGTGGCGCTCCGGATTTTTTTTAGAAGTCCAAGATCAACCTCCTTTCGCATAGGGGTGAGAAGAGATGAGCAACAACATTTCCAAAATGACCGAGATAAAGCACAGCTCTCAACCAAAATTGGACTTACTATCTGGAAAAAAATACCTTCGGGGTAAGAGACCCCTATAACCTAAAGTAGGGGCAAAATGTAAAAATTAACCGAAAACGACCGATATTTGTGTCTAATTCATAGTTTTCGGGGTCGCTGAGACGAGCTGTGACACTCTTGTTGCAGTTTAAGATAAAACTCAGTCCCAGTCGGCATGGGGATGGGAACGGGTGAAGAAAATAATGTCCGAAGTGACCGAGTTTAAGGACGTATGTGTGTATATTGTGGCATACCCATCAACCAAACTTGGTACACACTTTAGTTACAACATAGAAGAAATTTCTATGGTGTAAGATACCCTTAGCACCCCCAGGGGCGGGGATGGACTATAAAAACACAGAAAGACGGGTGAAATATACATATAATAGACAACGACAAATATTAATGTACAGTCCATAGCTTTCGGAGACACTGGCGTGAATAACAACACACCGGATGTCGTTGTTGAGCCCCCATCGGCATGGAGATGAGTAGGGGTGTAAAAGAAACATTCAAAATAACCTAAGGTATCGATGTATGTTTGTTTCTTCCAGCATAGCCGTCATACAAAATTGACACACATATGACTTACTATTTGAAAAAAATACTGTTGGGTTGAAACATCCCTAGCACTCCTAGGGGAGGTGGTGAAATATAAAAATAAACGAATATGACTGATATTGATGTCGAACACATTGTTTACGAGGTCGCTGAGTTGGACTGTGACTAAGTCATACTTCAGCCGCAATCGGTATAGAGGTTGAGAAGGGGTCAAAATGAATGTAAAAAAATAACGGAGATTATGGATGTATGTGGGTATGTTCCAGAATAGATCTATAATCACCACCACCAACACCATTAATCGAAACTTGGTACATATACTGTATGAATTGACATCTGAAAAAGAAAATACTATGGAGAAATGAAATGAAATGGCGTATGGCTTTTAGTGCCGGGAGTGTCCGAGGACATGTTCGGCTCGCCAGGTGCAGGTCTTTTGACTTGACTCCCGTAGGCGACCTGCGCGTCGTGATGAGGATGAAATGATGATGAAGACGACACATACACCCAGTCCCTGTGCCAGAGAAATTAACCAATTAAGGTTAAAATTCCCGACCCTACCGGGAATCGAACCCAGGATCCCTGTGGCCAAAGGCCAGCACGCTAACCATTTAGCCATGGAGCCGGACACTATGGAGAAGAAACATCACATCACCCGCTGGGGGTGGAGAATAGGAAGGGATGACGTGTATAAAATAATGGAAAATAACCTACATATGTGTCGAATCCATTGTTTATGCATCGCTGATACGAATTTAGACGCTGTGGATACCGTTCAAGTCCACGTTCAGCCTCCATTCTGACGGGGGGCTGAGAGGGGCTTAAACGTGAACAGTCGAAAATGAACGAGATCAGAAGTGTTGAATCCACTGCTTTTGGGGTCGCAAGGCTGATTGGTGACAGTTTCAATAACAGTTGAAATCGTGTGCTATCTATATATAGCGCGATGGGTAAATATATACAGTTTTCTTTTATTATTATTTTGAAAGGATCAAATACTTCTCAGTCAATTCGTGCTTCCACAAGGACAAATGTTTTGCCCAAAAATTACATAATATAAAACTTGATATAAAAGACATCTAAGTAACTTTAAAACTACATAATAGATCGTGAAATATTAATCAACATATCAAAAAGGAATTCTACACTGACTGACAGAGCAAATGCAACACCAAGAAGGAGTGGTTCGAAAGGGATGAAAGTTGGGGAAAAAACAGAGACGGCACGGACGAATAATTGATGTTTATTTCAAACCGATATGCAGGTTACACAATGCGCACGGCAACGACTCAGTAGGATGTAGGACCACCGCGAGCGGCGATGCACGCAGAAACACGTCGAGGTACAGAGTCAATAAGAGTGCGGATAGTGTCCTGAGGGATGGTTCTCCATTCTCTGTCAACCATTTGCCACAGTTGGTCGTCCGTACGAGGCTGGGGCAGAGTTTGCAAACGGCGTCCAATGAGATCCCACAGGTGTTCGATTGGCGAGAGATCCGGAGAGTACGCTGGCCACGGAAGCATCTGTACACCTCGTAGAGCATGTTGGGAGATGCGAGCAGTGTGTGGGTGGGCATTATCCTGCTGAAACAGAGCATTGGGCAGCCCCTGAAGGTACGGGAGTGCCACCGGCCGCAGCACATGCTGCACGTAGCGGTGGGCATTTAACGTGCCTTGAATACGCACTAGAGGTGACGTGGAATCATACGCAATAGCGCCCCAAACCATGATGCCGCGTTGTCTAGCGGTAGGGCGCTCCACAGTTACTGCCGGATTTGACCTTTCTCCACGCCGACGCCACACTCGTCTGCGGTGACTATCACTGACAGAACAGAAGCGTGACTCATCGGAGAACACGACGTTCCGCCATTCCCTCATCCAAGTCGCTCTAGCCCGGCACCATGCCAGGCGTGCACGTCTATGCTGTGGAGTCAATGGTAGTCTTCTGAGCGGACGCCGGGAGTGCAGGCCTCCTTCAACCAATCGACGGGACGGGAAATTGTTCTGGTCGATATTGGAACAGCCAGGGTGTCTTGCACATGCTGAAGAATGGCGGTTGACGTGGCGTGCGGGGCTGCCACCGCTTGGCGGCGGATGCGCCGATCCTCGCGTGCTGACGTCACTCGGGCTGCGCCTGGACCCCTCGCACGTGCCACATGTCCCTGCGCCAACCATCTTCGCCACAGGCGCTGCACCGTGGACACATCCCTATGGGTATCGGCTGCGATTTGACGAAGCGACCAACCTGCCCTTCTCAGCCCGATCACCATACCACTCGTAAAGTCGTCTGTCTGCTGGAAATGCCTCCGTTGACGGCGGCCTGGCATTCTTAGCTATACACGTGTCCTGTGGCACACGACAACACGTTCTACAATGACTGTCGGCTGAGAAATCACGGTACGAAGTGGGCCATTCGCCAACGCCGTGTGCCATTTATCGTTCGCTACGTGCGCAGCACAGCGGCGCATTTCACATCATGAGCATACCTCAGTGACGTCAGTCTATCCTGCAATTGGCATAAAGTTCTGACCACTCCTTCTTGGTGTTGCATTTGCTCTGTCAGTCAGTGTATAAAAATTCACTTCACACATAACTAACTGGTAATAAAAATCTTAAAGGTAAACATTCAAAATTATAAGAGCAAAGCCGGTACAACACCTAGTGTATTTACAAAAACGGCGGTCCTATAGCGTTAGAAACGCCTACATGTGCGATAGAACCTATATTTGCCTATATTCCTGTAATTCCTATTTTTATCCCTAAATTAATCGGTAAGGTAAGGGTTATTCTGCCCGAAGGCAGGTCCGAACCTCCGCAGAGGCGTTCCTGAGCCGGAGTTTACGTGCGGTAGGGTGGCCAGTCCCTTTCCGATCCTCCATTCCCTTACCCCCACCAACAGCGCGTGGCAACCCATCCAACTCCTGACCACGTCCAATGTTGCTTAACTTCGGAGATCTCACGGGATCCGGTGTTTCAACACGGCTACGGCCGTTGGCTAAATTAATCGAGAATGCTTTTAATCTATTCCGAGAAACTAAAATATTTTCCGACTTGTTTTCAGTCTTCTTCTACTTCTTCTACCTCTTTTCCCACATCTGTGAGGTCGCGGGTGCGAACTGTATCGTACATGTGGATATGGCCCTATTTTACGGCCGGATGCCCTTCCTGCTGCCAACCCGCTCCCTCTCACAACAGACAGCAGCCTTATTTGCCCTGAGTAGGCTAAATAGACTACCTATTTTGAAATTCATGCTACGATTTGAATTTTTGAACGAGTCAAAAATCGAACCGAGGACTTCTACATTTTAAAAAGTAGGACCGTTACACCTGTATTATGGACTTGATTTTTGGTGAATATTTTTCGGCTTCAGAAGGAAGGAATAATGATGTTGCCTCACGAGCCTGAGTGAACTGTGTTCCAAACGTCAGACCAGTATTTGAATTTTTGGATGGGTTACAAATCCAATCCCCGATATCTCTAGTGAAAAGGAAAATAAGGTGCCCTTGAATCACGCATTTCGCTGTTACGTTCGAAATTTGCGTGTTTCGGAAGGAACGAAAAATCAATGAATAACAATCATTACTCAAACATAGATTTCAAATCCCTTCATCTGACTCCAACTATTTATGACAAGTTGTCGTAACATCCATTTCCCTTGTTTTGCATCCTCACTACATGTTTTCCTGGTGCATTGTTAGCGGGATAACACCTGTAATGAAGTCCACATTATTTGTTAGTTCCATGTTCTATGTAGTACACCTACATCGTGTTATGATGCCGTGGTTGTACCATGTATCGTACAGTTGTTATTTTGCATGTCAGTTTATAAAGAAAGAATGCATCCCCATTATTCTGAATACTAACACATTTTCCTTCACGTCACATAACCCTCGTCGTGTTTGATCGGGCATCGTAGCATACAAGCACTCCGGTTCTGTACTTCAACATGAACACCAGCATTAAATATGTAAACCTCTCATCAGCAAATGATTTTCATATGTAACTGTTTACCAAAAATCTTATTTACACTGACTGACAAAAAAAACAGAACAGATGTAAGGCTTTTCAGGCGTTTCCTCTATTAACCAGCGTTTCGTCTTAGGTCTGACACTAGACTCATCAGAGTGGGATGTGTCAGACCCTACGCACTGACGCTGGGGTGTATGCAGGTGAACTTATCAGAAGCCCTTATAAGAGGCACAGTCTGATAACTGCACACGGGAGATAAATATCTACAATGGAATTATTGCACGGCTAGCAATTCCGAATGGAAAATTCTAAGTTCCCATTGAGGGAATTAGATATTTTTCACCAATAGAGCATGTCAAAAACATAACAGATGTAAGGATTTTCACCCGTTTGCTGTATTAACCAGCGTTTCGTCTTAGGTCTGACACTAGACTCATCAGAGTGAGATGTGTCAGACCCCACCCACTGACGTTGCGGTGCACCCAAAAGGAGTGGTCCAATAGTATCCCGTTTCGGTCTACGTGCATGCCATTGATGTGTGAGTAACGATCTATAATGTGTAGAACGCCGACTACAGTGCATTCGTGATGGCACCGTCCTGTTGTTGATAAGTTGTTACCAGTCAAGTGCTGAGAGTCAGAAAGTTAAGCAAGACGTGCAGAGAGGACTGCGTACAGTACGAAGCAGCCGCGATGCCTCGCAGACGCGTTAGACAGCCTATCCACTAATTGACAGCATTTGACAGAGGCCGCATTGTGGGATTGCATGAGGCTGGTTGGTTATCGTACAATTGCCAGACATGTGAGCCATTCAGGTGTTACAATGGCCAGATGTTGGACTCAATAGATACATGACGTCACCCATTAACGTCGTATAGATTCGGGTCGATAACCCGACGGAGGACCGTCTTATGGTGCGCCAAGGATTGCGGGATCCCATAACTTGCGCACCCGTCATCCGTGAACTCTACAACATCCTGTGAGTTCCCTCACAGTGTCTCGACGACTCGTATCCGCCGGAGTGGGGTCTTACCGCCTCCTGCGTCGGCTTCCATTGACACCAGAACACCAACGCCTGCGTCTGGAGTGGTGACTTGCCCGGGAGGCAGGGACAGCGGACGAATGGAGTCACATCATGTTCAGTGATGAGTCCCGCTTCTCCATAACCTCCGATGACCATCTTGTGCGGGTTTGGCGGCGTCGAGGGCAGAGGGCAGATCCTGCCCATATTGTGGCAAGACACACACAGGCGAAATCCCTGGCATCATGGTGTGGGGAGCCATAGGATATGCATTCAGGTCACCTCTAATGGTAGTTCGGCAGACTTTGACGGCACAGCGATATGCCACAGACATTCTGCGTCCGCACGTCCTAACCGCTTACAGCACAGCGCCCTGGGGCGGTGTTCCAACAAGGTAATGCACGTCCTTACACAGCACATGTGTCAATGGACTGCCTAGATCATGTTGAGCATGTTCATAGTATTACAGTATTCCGTCTGTTTAGATCAATTTCTGATCAAATATCATCTTACGGGCTACAGAAGTTCGTTAAACCCATCAACCGGTAGCACATCTTGCACGGATTAATTTTCCCACACGTTGCACATAGTTGAGTAACAATATGCTCAACTACGTATCAGGTGAATTTCAGCCTCCGAAACATCAAATAATGTTACACTTAATTTCCAAGCAAGTAATACAGTACATAACAAAAGTTTAAGATCACCAGCGAAAATCGATTAATGAACTCCTGGTCCTACATTTATCGTACGAAATATGTTTTGGCTTATTCATGTTGAAATATCGAAAGAAATTTATGAGTTACTAGTAGATATATAAGCCTGTCTTTGACTGTCGAAATTAAGATCTATAAATTAATTGGAAATTCTAAATGGACTATTAATATATCTTATAATAAAAGTTACACTTTCCTAGTTTTATGCCGCATATGAATGGAGTCAAAAGAGGTATTGTGGTATTTCATTAGAAACAATATTGAGTTCAGTTGTCTTCCTGAAGTTGAATTCATGTGAATTTCTGCAGGAACGATATTTTTGTCTAGCTTCCGTAAATTCAATATCGTTCCATTGCACAAACCAGCTTTATTAACTTCATTAAAATTATGGAGTCAACGAAAATGTACGTTATTTATTTTAGTGAAAGATAGCATTTTTTACTAAACAGTATGACGATCATTATTCTTATAACCCATATCTGGTACCAGGTGGAAGGCAACAGAAGTCAGGATGTACGTAGTTCCTCTCACGACGATACATACAGCTGTGTACTTATGTCATTATGGCGATGAGACAATTACTTCGCTGACAATATCAATTTTTCTTTTAAAAAAGAAGTACAAAAGTCGTGGTTGTGAAAGCTTCATTGTATATTTCTTGTAAAGAAGACATAGACATCTATAACTGGTAGCAATTTCATCTGTTGAAACCTTCTGGTTTTCTTTATATCGCTGTGAATGATAGACAGAATTAAGCATTTTATATATATAGATATTTTTGAAACATTTTTAGAACCTATTGAATAGAGTGTATATTTTCGTAAAAGCCTGAAGATTAAAGCACCACGGGATTTTTATTCTGCATTTTTCACGATACTCACTTCCTAGTTCGGACGGAGAATGTGAGCTCAAAGATAATACTCCAGTCAGCGATAAGAGGTTTCTCATTCAGAAATGAGTATATTTTCAGATAAATCCAACTCCTTCAGCAAGGAAGAGAGCAGCAGGAAGTGATCAAATTACTGGGGATGTATTAAAGACAATGGGGTGGTACATAGTGCCTTATTTAATATTATTTTTGACCATGTCATAAATAATAATACAATACCAAAAGAATGGAAGGAGTCTGAAATAATACCCATTTATAAACGAATGGGTGATAAGAGGAAACCTGAGAACTACAGACCAGTCAACATCATCAGTGTAGTTTGTAAAATACTGGGCAGTTTAATATGAAAGTACATAAGAGGGGTATATGAAGATAAAAATTGGTTCATGAGGAGCCAGTATGGATTTAAAAATATTTTTTCTTGTGAGGCACAACTGGTGGCAGTTCAGCAGGGCATATCAGATCAGTTGGATTCGGGAGGCCAGTTGGATTGCATAGCCGCAGACCTTTCCAAAAGCATCTGACAGAGTGGAACATGGAATATTATTAAAGAAACTGGAGGGAATAGGATTGGACATAAGGATGGTATACCGAGCTCGATAGCTGCAGTCGCTTAAGTGCGGCCAGTATCCAGTAATCGGGAGATAGTGGGTTCGAGCCCCACTGTCGGCAGCCCTGAAGATGGTTTTCCGTGGTTTCTCATTTTCACACCAGGCAAATGCCAGGGCTGTACCTTAATTAAGGCCACGGCCGCTTCCTTTCACTTCCTAGGCCTTTCCTATCTCATCGTCGCCAAAGACCTATCTGTGTCGGTGCGACGTAAAAACAAATAGCAAGAAAAAAAAAGGATGATGTATGTTGGTAAGAAAATATCTAAATTCAAGGGTTCATAAATTCAAAGTAGGGTCCGACTCGTTGGCTGAATGGTCAGCGTCCTGACCTTCGGTTCAGAGGGTCCCGGGTTCGATTCGCGGCCGGGTCGGGGATTTTAATCGCTTCTGATTAATTCTTCTGGCTCGGGGACTGGGTGTTTGTGTCCGTCCCAACACTCTCCTCTTCATATTCACACAACACACTACACTACCAACCACCAACCACCACAGAAACACGCAATAGTGATAACATCCCTCCACATAGGTTGGCGTCAGGAAGGGCATCCGGCCGTAAAACAGGGCCAAATCCACATGTGCGACGCAGATCGCACCCGCGACCCAACAGGTGTGGGAAAAGCGGTAGGAAAAGAAGAAGAAGAAGAAGAAGATAAATTCAAAGTAGGACATCATGTATCACAGGAAGAGAAGGTTTGGAAAGGAATTGCACAGGGTAGTATAATCTGCCCATTAGTTTTCTTAATATATGAAAACGATTTACGGAACAATATAACATAAAAAATAATATTGTATACAGATGACATAATTGTTATAGGGAAATAAATAACATAGAGAATTGCACAAAAGTACAAAGGGAACTTGACAATATCCAACAATGGGCTGAATAGAATAATATGAAGGTTAATGGAGGCAAATCAATTATCACAACATTTACAAGCTGGAGCTTAAAAACTGAATTTAACTATACTTTGGATGAGGCAAATATCCCCAAAGATGGCAAGTGCAAATACTTAGTTGTGGTATTTGGAAGTAATTTGCACTGGAAGGGTCATGTTGATGACATTTTTGGGGAAGCATACAGATTGTTACATGTTATAATGAGGCTACTTAAAGGATGCAACAAAGAATTAAAAGAGACAAGTTACTTAAGTATGTTTCGTCCATTACTGGAATACGCGAACAGTGTTTGGGATTCTCTCCAGGAAAGCAGCAAGATTTGTCACAGGAGATTTCAGGAGAAAAAGTAGTGTATCAAAAATTTTAGAGAAACTTGGGTGGGAATCTTTAAGTAAGAAAAGGGAACAAACTAGACTTATAAGATTATATAGAGGCTATACAGGAGAGGAATCATGGGAGGGGGGGGGGGGGAATCCGTGAGAGGCTTCATTTGGAAAATGATTATGTTGGTTCAGACGGGATTTTAGCAGAAACGATTGGGGTAAACTTTCATTCATTGGGAAGGGCGTAAAGGAGTGGAAAAGTTTACCCGTGGAAGTGCTTGATCCTTTTGCAAACTCTTATAGATATTCAAGAAAAGAATAAACAGCAACACAGAAAAACTTAGTTGGCATTCGACCTGTGCAGGTTATTGTAAATAAAGATTTTTTGTGAATAAATTAATTCCATCCCCTAGTCTATGTAGATTGGATAGCCGAAGTAGGGGACTGCCTGTAGGGGTAAAGTGCAGTGGGGACTTCTGAGGACTCTGGAACCACTACGGTAGCTGTGAAGGCCCTTCAGGAACTCTGAAAAGCGGTAGCAAAAGGGGAACTGGTTAAGACGCAGCAGGTCGTTATGCGCGTTAAGGTACCAAAATGGGTAAAAAGAAGCAATCTAAATTTAAATCTTACAGTAGTTGTATAGTATTACATGAAGTGACTCCACATACTGTATATGAGTTAATTATGTGTGTAAGTACAGAAGATATTACTAGTAGAATTTTGTAAATAATATTAATTTTTTAAGGATGAGCTGTGTGTTTAATAGAACAATTGTTAATGCAAATTGTATAACACTGTATTTTAGAAAAATGTCTCCTTTTCTTTTTAATTTACAATTTAGTGCCTGAGAACAATGTAACTGTGTGTATCATTTGCCACCGAGGTAGACACGTCATTTGAAAATAAAGTGATTTTGATCTGATTTTATTTGATAATTCTCCACCTGTATCATATATAGACTCCTGAGATCTGTTGCGCGGTGCCTATACTACGTGAGGAGTGCAAGTTTGATTACGGTAGCTCATTCTAAAGATGCTTCAAACATTTCTAAGTACGGAGTTAGTTTTTATTATTTAAGTGCAAAATTTCGAACATAACATCCTCAGAAAAAGGACGACCCTATAACACTTTCATCTTTCTCTTTTATGCCAATATATACTCTATTAAATTGTTATTTATAGAAAATCAAGTAACCATATACCGTCTGTAGTTTAGTAAACAGGATGGGCTTTATACTCAAAATTGGGTTATTTTTACAAGTTCTCAAAATGTTTGAAAAATTATAACCATTAAACATCATTCGATATTTCAATGGTTGTTTTAATAAGGTGTATATTAAGACGAATAAGCTACAAAATATTTTGAAGACCAATTTGTACCATAAATGTAGAAAGAAGATTTTATTAAATGATTTTTCTCTGGTGATCTTAAACTTTAATTAGGTAGTGTATGTTCAATGGTAGCACAAATCTCTATTTCTGTTAATGAATTCAACGTAAAATTACATTATGTCCACTAGAAATATACTCCCACAACGATATTGTATGTTACAGGGACAGCCTTCAATTTTCTGTGGGGGTGTTAGAGAAAAAAGATCAGTGAATAATGACTGCTATGAATTTCATGAATTTTTAAACCTGCGTGTGCAGAAGGTCTGCTCAGCTACAGAGAGTCGCTCTTTGAGTTCCTTTGCAATAAATGATTTTGAAGCGTATCCTTCAAAGGGGCTGGTCGTTCCATAACTTAAGCAATGGCACTTCGCTAGTCTTCTTATAATGATTATAATAATGATAATGTTTGTTGTTTTAAAGTGGTCTAACAGGTAGGTCATTGACACCTAATGGTACGAGGTGCAACGAAATGAAACTATAACTAAAACCAAAAAGTATCCACTGACTAGGATCTAAAACGAATGTTGATGAAAACAATCAGTGGATCCACTTCACAATGCATTCTTTTCTGAGATGATGTTTGTTGTCCAATGTGGTCCAAAATTCAGGTCACCGGCCTCTCACAATGGTACTAATCACAGGTATCGTAAACTCATGGTGTAGCTCACATGGTGGTTCAAATCACAGGTAATGTAGACCCATGATATGACACACATAAAGGTACTACTCATAGGCAACAGAGACCCATGATGTTCCTCACACAGAGGTACTAATCACAGGATACGCATACTCCTGGTGTTCCTCACATGGTAGTACTAACCACAGGTAATGTAGGTGCATGATATGACACACACAAAGGTACTACTCACAGGCAACGCAGACCCATGGTGCTCCTCACGTAATGGTACTAATCACAAGTAATTCCATGGTTCCAGTTCCAGCATCCTTTGGTAGCCACTTTTAGTTGCCTCCTACGTCAGACAGGAATACCTTGGGTTTATCCTTCGTCCGCGACCCCCACCCTCAGAGGATAAAGGGGCCTTGTCTTTCCAGAATTTTAGCAATGCTACTTATCCCGCCTTCTTCAGAAAAGCCTTGTACTACATGAAGGCTATATAACGTAGTCCTATATTTGAAATTTAATTTTGGAGAAAGTAGACATACTTCATCTCATTTTTACTGATTATTATTTCAGTATCCAGGTGTACTCACAGAGAACATTGGATCAATTTCTGGAGCTCCACGATCTACAAATTATTCTACGCTGAGAAAGTTCAGCCAACGATGGTGATGGTGATTATTTTTAACGATGAATACGTTCAGCCGTAAGACGTACTTGGCTGAGTGTGACACACAGACAGCATTATCAACAGCAATGTCGGATTTATCATTATTTCTGCGCCCCTAGGCACAATTGAAAAACCGACAACATGAAGATGAACTCATCGATCATAGAAGTCTTACACAATAATGATACACCATACAAATAACACAAAAACTCGAACAAATAAAAACAATGAAGCAAGAAATTTGTAAAAAATTTATTCAAATCACACAAAAATATTATTGTAGGTGTTAAAAGGAATGTGTTCACGTTGAAAAATGAATTTTTGTGAAATTTTTGTTTTTGTATTTTATGAAAGCCTGATCTTTCTACTCTACGAATATATACATTTAACAAAATTAAATGGCCTCAGAGTATTTTAAAACCATAATGTGCATTATCTGTGAACTGAGAATGGGCATGGCATGTTGAGGCAAAGATTCCTGACAGACCTTGATCTTGTGCAGGATATACTCCCCTTTACGTTCCAGATGTAGGTAGGCTATAGGATGCAAGCAGCGCATTATCGACTGTAAAACCTAACAATGTTACGTCGGTTGCATACCTTCAAGAATTATGAGCATCATCGACTGTAAAAGCTAACATTGTTACGTGGGATGCATACCTTCAAGAATTATGAGCATCATCGACTGTAAAAGCTAACATTGTTACGTGGGATGCATACCTTCAAGAATTATGAGCATCATCGACTGTAAAAGCTAACATTGTTACGTGGGATGCATACCTTCAAGAATTATGAGCATCATCGACTGTAAAAGCTAACATTGTAACGTGGGATGCATACCTTCAAGAATTATAAGCATCATCGACTGTAAAAGCTAACATTGTTACGTGGGATGCATACCTTCAAGAATTATGAGCATCATCGACTGTAAAAGCTAACAATGTTACGTGGGTTGCATTACTCCAAGAATTATAAGGGGCTGATGGCTCGCACGGTGTAGGTGTATGATTTAGTGTATTTGGAACCTAATTGTAGAAAGTATTTGCACTCTCAAATAAGTTGATTGATAATTTTATTTCTTAATCATACAAAATAGATGCTCATCAAACAGGCCTCTGTTGGCATTGATTCCTAATCATAGGGTAATTTGTGTGTGCTACTCTTGTTTAACGTCGCACCAACACATCGCAAATTTTCAGTGGCGCAAGGATTGAGAAAACAGCCGTTGTGGCCTTGATTATGATACAGTTACAGCATTTGCCTGGTGAGAAAATGGGAAACCATGGAAAACAATCTTCAGGGCTGTTGACAGTGAGATTAGAACACACTATCTCCCGAATGCAAGCTCACAGCTGTGCGACCCTAACCGCACGGCCAAATTGCTCGTTCGTTGTAAATGACCAATGCATTATAGGCTTTATACTTTCATAGGAAACCTGGATCCATCTGATGTGAAATACATTGTTTACAGTGCCGTATATCTAGTAATAATAATAATGTTATTTGTTTTACGTCCCACTAACTACTCTTTAAGGTCTTTGGAGACGCCGAGGTGCCGGAATTTAGTCCCGCAGGAGTTCTTTTACGTGCCAATCCGTATATCTAGATTGAACACATTGTCTACTATCACTGATACTTTTTAGTCTCACCTTTGGCTTTACGAAATTGACCGAGGCATGAGCCTTGCCATAAAATAAGATTCTTAACGTGGCGAGTCCCTGTGAGGACTATTGTGGAACTGTCGTTCACATGGTCAGTTGCACTGTACTTTCCAGTGAGCTAGGCAGACTGGTATGTAATAGCACTGTCTGATTTTTGAGGAAAGCAACGGGTAACTAACTCCAATTTTCCTCAAACGCCTCTTCAGTAACGCCTAGACTACATACTACATACGATTGTGGAGATATTGGGGATCCAACCAGCCTTCGGGCTAAGGTCTCAACAGACAAACAAACAAACACAAGTTCGTAGGAAGATAAGTACCCTGAAAGTTAACGTCCGAACAAATGCCAGATTGAGTCGCCTCATGAGGCACCATAATACAAGACGTCTTAGAGCAGTTTTATTATAAATGAGCGTATTTTGCCTCCTCGATTCAGAAACAGAAGTTCATACTGTGAAGCGGAAAAATTATATTACAGCATAAATTAAATTCCTCGAGGCAGAATATAGTTAATATTTAATTATTACAACGTTTTTGTTCAATTATGGTCCAGTATCGCGCAAATATACTTCCTGAATTTGATAAAATAACACTGAATATCATACTATATAACCGGAGCACAATAAATGTGGAAAACAGGAGAGAACAAATTCCCCACGTTGATTTCAAAACAATGATGTACCTGCCGTGCATTTCTGGGTCAGTTAATTGCAAAAAGTAACTATGCTAAGAGGATAATTTGAAAGAAATAGCTATGATCATATGATCTACGGTGAAATTCAGAGGTTTCAACAACAATTGAACCGAAAATTCACAGGTGTAATAATTTCAAAATCAAAAGGCGGAAGTCTGAAAACGTGTTGTAACTTCACCAACACTCTTATCCTAAATAAAATACCTTCAGGAACGGCTAAGAGAAGCTGAAGATTTTAAATATCTAGGATCAGTCATCTCCAAGGACGGGACAATTGACACAGTAATAATGGCGTGTGGTCTCCGGAAAGGCTTGAAACAGGTCTTTCAAGTTGACTCCTTATAGGCAACCTGCGCGTATATGGGGATGAATTCTAATGTTGAAGACGACACGCACACACACACACACACCTAGCCCCGAGTCAAAGGAGGTTAAAATTCCCGACACGGCCGGGAATCGAACCCGGGCCACTGGGACCAAGGCCAGCGTCTCATGGAGCCGGACACTGACACAGACGTTATATTATGAATAAACTCCAAGTAGATTATATGAAGAGATCAGTCTGAGTATTATGCGATAGGAGAATACCTGTAAGGACAAAAGGTAGAGCAATAAAAACAGTTAATCTGTATGGTGAGGAGTGTTGACCTACAAAGACGCTACAATTGGATAAGTTACGCGCTGATGAGGTGAAAATTTTAACATTGGGTGGTAGGTCTGTCTACTCGACAAAGTTAAAGATGACCATATTCGTGGGGATTTCAAAGTCGCGTCCATTGTTGGCAAACACTCGAGAACAGACGGTCAAGACATGAGAAGGTCAGAAGACCATATGACTCGGATAGTAATGGAAACAGGAACTCAACTGAGAGGCCACGGATGACCTTATCAGTCGTGGATGTTCGTTACAAAGAAAGACCAACAAGAAGCCCATCTACTGTAAATCCATAATAATATGGAGAATGGGGAATTCAAGCTAAAAGAGTTGATCTCAAATGAAAAATGGGAAGAAGACCAGGAAGACGAAAAAGAAGGGGAGTAAGACAAGGCTGCTGTCTCTCCCCCATACTTTTTAACATGTATTTAGAAGAGATTATCCAGAAATGCATGAATGGAAAAAGAGGAGTGAAAGTTGGTGGTAGGAGAATATAATGTATTAGATTTGCTGATGACATGGTCATAATGGCAGAGAGTGAACGAACTATGATGGCGATGCTAACAGATCTAAATTCTGTCTGTGAAGAATTTGGAATGAGAAAGAAAAAGACAAAATTTATGAAAAGTGAAGACAACTATAAAGTTAGGGCAGGAAATAATAGAACAGGTGGATGCTTTAAAATACTTTGGAAGTGCAATAACAGAGGACATGAGGTGCAGTCTAGAGGTGAAAACTCGTATTGCGACTGCGAAGGAGGCATTTAATAATGCACCCTTCGGATCAGGGTGATCACAGTTATTTTCCCAACTAGTCAGATAAACGTCTCAGGGTATCCATGTTTCCAGAAAAATTGTTATTTTTTCTATAATTCCGTTTAACGTGTGTCCAAAGAGAAATAGTGACACCCTACGCAGTTCAAAATTCCGTAATTCAACGCTCAATTGTGAACTCCTCATACGTATACTTCAATCAACATTTCCTAAGACATATCCGCTTATCGGGTACCTTATTCACTAAATACAACTACAGTCTATCACTACAAATGAGAACTCATTCAATTATATAAAACATAATCAAGAAACACATTTATTAAATTACTGAGAATCGCGAAAGAAATGGTTAAATGTCAAAATAAGTTCGTGAACTTTCAGTCATTAACCCAATAAAACAAGTAGTTTAACTCCTGAATCAATTATTTTAAGTCAGCGCTGGCTTACTTCTAATCTAAGTTTGCATATCACAACATTCTGGGTTGAAAATTCCTGAAATGAATTCACATTTTGTTTCATCTTCCTATCAAAACTTAAGTCTGGTCATTTATGTACACAAATATATCTTAATCTTCTGACCACAGTCAAAGTTCTGTATTTCAATCAATAATTCTATCACTTGCGGTGTTAACTATCCACCATCATCAAAAATGCTACCATTACATTATTCATATTATCGTAGGATTGATCTGAATTTCAATAAAGTGTCCTGAATTCTAATATCAGTGATCTGAATTATATTAAAATTATGTGAGTTCGTTGGTGGTGAATAAAGTGAAGAAAATGAGAAATCGAATGACGTACTAAGTTTCTTGGTCCGATTGCCATTTAAAATACGGCTCCTAACTTAATATTTGCTCTTATAGTATTTCAAATTAAAACATCGATGATATCCTACGTAAATCTCATATTATTTCCCTACTCTAGCTAGATAATTTCTTATGTAACGTATTCCAGCTCAATATGCACACAGCCAATAAGCATTTATCATTTATAGATGTGCAAGTGCCTGCATTACGATATCTCAATATTATATTGTTATACTGGTTACATACTAGTTTCATCTTCCATGCTATCAACATTCATTCAGAATACGACATAATCATGCATAAATCTACCCATCACCAGTTGTTACTACTGTCAAACCACTCTCAAACTTCATCTAAATATATATAATTTTACTATCCATACCTTGCTATAGTTCTTCCCTGGGGCATATTTCCTTTCCGTAGTTGCTTTACTTGTGCCCATATATCGCACATTATTTATATCATACACGTCTCATTTCTTATTAATCTGCGCAATATTTCACTTAAAATATCACATACACTTCCATTATTTCATCTATAACCTTCATTTCAACCTATATTTAACTTATTCACCATCTGCAATTAACGCGTTTAACCTCCAACACTCATTAAATATAACGAGACGTGACATTCTTTTAGCGCAGAATTCATTCCTTACAACACGATTTATCGTACAATTCAACACATAACCCCAAATAAGGTATCTACTTTTCCAATATCATCATTCAGCAAAGAGTATGGTAACTTAAATTAAACAATTCAAAACATGCGTCCCTCTATGACGTAATCTGGGTTCGGATGGTACTATATCATTCATGGATCTTTTTAACTAACGGGGATTCTTTGCAAACATCTATTACACTATGTCACTTTTAAAATCGTATTCTCACTCCTCTGGTTAAGATAATATAGTAAATACGTAACCATTATGTCACACTGACTTAATATATGTTAATACCACCTTAAATATTTCACACTGCACTTCCTTATATTAATTGCACACTCAATTATTTCACGCTTAGGCTATCCAGTTCTATTGCATATACTGGTAATACTCTACATAAGAAATTATACTACTTATTACTATTACTTAGCTCGCCATTCAATATCTCGGGCCTTAGTTGCTCTTCTTCAACTGCTCCACGGTCTGGTCACAGGCCATGGATCGACAACTGGACGGATCCTTCATCTCTGGTAGCTCAGGTTGAGTGACCTCTTCCTCTCGGGTCGGGTGGTTTTAACTGCCAGGACGACATCTCTCTCCAGGTTGGTCTATGCCGATTTAGCAAGCCATCATTTCCTCAGGAATACTGTAGATAATATACATCAATTCTGAAACATATGTATTCATCATGGTTCTGTGAAGTCTTAGTATTTATCGTTGATAACTGTGTATATATTTGCTAGCCTTCCTCTGCAGAAATATTTTCTTATTCCTTGAGGCCAGTAGAAGATTATTTGCTTCGTCTAATCGTATATTCAAAGTTAGCTTATTTTCCTTTGTGAAGTATAATTTTTCAATGATCGCCTCTTTATTTACGATATCGTTGCTATTATTTTCTCCTGTTGTAGTTCAATCTCCAGCCCTCGCGTCTCGGTCAACCTTTTGTTTCAAGACGATTAGCGTATAAGTATCCGGACAAAATTTTCAGAATTTCCGGGGTTTATATCCTCCTTACTGTATTTCTGGGTTTAGCACTTCGTTTCTTTCAATATTTCCGTCGTCTCAACTTAATATTCTCGTTAGAAACTATCAATCTTGCTTAATTCTTGAGAGCTATGTTCAGCACGGCTTGTCGTTACGAAGTCAATTTTTTTTAGTAAGTTTTTATAATAATCCGTTTGATCCTTCTTATTTTTTTAAAACAATCCAATCGATTCTACTCTGTTGTACATTGCCTTCATTGTGGTAGATTTAAATCAGTCATGGGCTTCTAACATACATAAATATCGATACTCTGCTACACATTCCTTTCCCTTGGCTGGTCTCTACCTTCCGTAGGCGCCATTTTGGAATACGTCCAGTAAATGCATCGGGTACAATAAGAAGAGCAGACTTTTTTGTGGGGGCATGGATAGAGACTTGAGGAAGCGATTCGTGAAGTGCTTTGTATGGAGCGTGGCACTGTATGGAGTTGAGACATAGACATTGAGAAAAGAAGACGAAAGAAGACTGGAAGCATTTGAGATGTGAATTTGGAGGAGAATGGAAAGTATACAGTGGATAGGAAAACTAAAGAAAGAAGAAGTCTTGAGAAGAGTTGGGGAAGGGAGAAATATATTAAAAGTAATCAAGAAGAGAAAGCACAATTGGATTGGTCATTGGATGAGGAGAGTTTGCTTGCTTATAGATGCTATAGAAGGAACGGTAAATGGAAAAAGACAAAGAGGACAGAGAAGATATCAGATGCTGGACAGTATCAGGATAGAATACAAGTATGAGGAAACAAAGAGGGTGGCAAGAGACAGGACTGCGTGGAGAGCTGCCACGTGAAGATCTGCCGTATGGCAGAACACTGATGATGACTAGTCGTGGGCTGTCCTGTTAAAATTAATCATCGGCTAAGATTCACGACCTGTTAACACACTAAATTCCTCACTTTCATTCTGGTGACAGCTTATACAAGCTGTGTCCATGATGACGTTACAAACATTCAGGGATGTTAGAAGGTGGCAAGTGGATCAATTTGAGATAAACAACCGTAGTCCAGACGCGTTCGATTCAAAAGTTACTAATAATCCAAGTCTGCCCGCTCGTTCACTTCATCTCACCCCACTTGATTTCTTCATGTGGGGTCATGTGAAAAACCTTGTGTATGAGACACCTATCTAGACTGAAGAGGATCTCTTGGCAAGAATCCTCGTTGTCTGTGACGCTGTTCAAACGACACCGAGGCTATTTGAACGGTTTCGACAGAACTGAAGTTTGGTTTAAATTTTCAACTTGAGATGTTGTCTGATGGCGTTATCTCTTTACTATTTTCTTACGAATACAATGAAGGAGAAAAGTTTATTGATTGATGGTAGGAAATTAAAATCGCGATACTTATCAGTGTCTGAGTAGCTTCCGTGGCTCAGACGGCAGCGCTTCAGTCTCTCGCCGATGGGTTCCGTGGTTCAAATCCCAGTCACTCCATGTGAGATTTGTGCTGGAAAAAGTGGAAGCGGGACAGGTTTTTCTCCGGGTACTCAGGTTTTCCCCGTCATCTTTCATTCCAGGAACACTCTCCACTATCATTTCGTTTCATCTGTCAGTCATTAATCATTGCCCCAGAGAAATGCGACAGGCCTCGGGAGCCGGCACAATTCCTATCCTCACCGCAAGATGGGGGCTTCATTCATTCCATCCCTGACCCGGTCATTGACTGGAAAACAGGTTGTAGGTTCCCTGCTGATACCCCAGCTGTTTTTGAATACAGTAGTGTTATAATAGAATTTAATGTATTTGTGACTTTAAAATAAATGTACACTTTAAATTCCCAGGAGGAGATCTCACTTTATGTTACACACTCCAACTTCAGATCATGACAGTTATATTAGGTTCAAACTCACTGTATATAAATGGACGGGCTGGATGCTGATTGGTAGAAAATTACGTAAACAGGCAGAAAGCTGATTGGTAGATAATGACAACACAGGACAGTTGTCCATTACGGACATTAGTGACATCTAGTAATGAACCACTAAATGAAGTGGATAAGGGGCTGCCTGGCCGAGGTGGTAAAGGCGTGCTCGGTTCGCCCGGAAGGACGTGGGTTCGAATCCCCGCCAGGACGTCGTAAAATTTAAGAAACGAGATTTCCACTTCCGGAGGTGCACATGGCAATGAGGTTCACTCAGCCTATACAAAATTGAATACCAGGTTAATTCCTCGAGGCAAAGGCGGCCGGGCGTATAGCTAGCCACTCTAACCCCATCAAGTCCCAAGGTTACTACGGAGGTTACCTTCAACCCCTCCAAGTGGCTTCATGGTCTTACGGAGAGTCAAATTTATCGAAAAAACTCACGTTATACTGTCAAAGGGGTTTCAAATTGGGATTAGATGAAAACAAAATCCTACCTCGAATAACTCGAATAGCTCGATAGCTGCAGTCGCTTAAGTGCGGCCAGTATCCAGTAATCCGGAGATAGTGGGTTCGAGCCCCACTGTCGGCAGCCCTGAAAATGGTTTTCCGTGGTTTCCCATTTTCATACCAGGCAAATGCTGGGGCTGTACCTTAATTAAGGCCACGGCCGCTTCCTTCCCACTCCTAGCCCTTTCCTGTCCATCGTCACCATAAGACCTATCTGTGTCGGTGCGACGTAAAACAACTAGGAAAAAAAGCTATGAAATTTAGTGAAAATAAATAGTTCATGAAATTGTTGCAAAAATTCGGTATTTTCAATAATTTACTATTTTGTTTACAATTTTCTTCACGTCGCACCGACACAGATAGGTCTTATGGTGGCGATGGGACAGGGAACGGCTAGGAGTGAGAAAGAAGCGGACGTGGCCTTAATTAAGGTACAGTAAATGGATGACCATGGAAAACCATCTTCAGGGCTGCCAGCAGTGGGGTTTGAACCCACTATCGTCCGAATGCAAGCTCACAGCTGCGCTCCCGTAACCGCACAGCCAATTCGCTCAATCATTTTCTTTCCACTGCTTTTATTTTAGTGTAACCGAAGTTAACCATACGGTGAAATGTTATGAAGGAGATTAGTGTTGAAAGAAAGGTGTTTTTTTTTTTTGCTTTACGTCGCACCGACACAGATATGTCTTATGGCGACGATGGAATAGGAAAGGCCTAGTAAGTGGAAGGAAGCGGCAGTGGCCTTAATTACAGTACAGCCCCGGCATTTGCCTGGTGTGAAAATGGGAAACCACGGAAAACCATCTTCAGGGCTACCGACAGTGAGGCTCGAACCCACTATCTCCGGATTACTGGATACTGGCTGCACTTAAGCGACTGCAGCTATCGAGCTCGGTTAAAAGAAAGTTATTCGAGGTAGGATTTTATTTTCATCTAATCCCAATTTGAAACCCCTTTGACAGTATAACGTGAAATTTTTCGATAAATTTGACTCTTCTTATTTTGATCCCCTTAACATCGCTATGCCATTGTGTACACTTCTTCTCCTCCTCCTTATTGTCCTCCCATATTCCTGTGGTCGACACTTTGTATGAATTTAGTCCAACTTTACAGCCGGGTGTTTTTCCTGCCACCAACCCTCTCCTGGAGGAATGTATTTTCTTTCGTGTGCTTCTATAGTGGTTTTCAGTATGATGTGTTGTATGTAAATGAAAATTTGAGCCTCTATACAGAGGAATTAACCGCAAACAGTAAAAATTCAAGATTTGGCCGGTAATCGAACTCCGAATCCTTTGAACCGAAGGCAACTGCTCTGAATATTCAGACATGGAGCTGCACTCCTACGTCATTGGGTATAGTCTCCGGATATTTCTGAACTTAATTAGCAAGTTTCAAGTATTGGTTCTCAATGTCAGGCCGTTTCCCCATAAAATGAAATGAAATGGCGTACGGCTTTTAGTGCCGGGAGTGGCCGAGGACATGTTCGGCTCGCCAGGTGCAGGTCCTTCGATTTGACCCCCGTAGGCAACCTGCGCGTCGTGATGTGGGTGAAATGATGATGAAGACGACACATACGCCCAGTCCCCGTACCAAAGAAATTAAGCAATGATTGTTAAAATTCCCCGACCCTGCCGAGAATCGAACCCGGGACCCCTGTGTCCAAAGGACAGCACGCTAACCATTTAGCTATGGAGCCGGACACCGTTTCCCCCTGATGATCACACAAACATCCACACACGCGTACATACAAACAAACAAACCTGAACTAATTTATTATTATTATTATTATTATTATTATTATTATTATTATTATTATTATTATTATTATTATTATTATTATTATTTGCGTTACATCGCACCGACACAGGTAAGTCTTTTGGCGACGATAGGTTAGGAAAGGACTAGGAGTGGGAAGGAAGCGGTCGTGACTTTAATTAACGTACAGCAGCAGTATTTTGCCTGATGTAAAAAATGGGAAACCACGGAATACCATCTTCACGGCTGCCGAAAGTGGGGTTCGAACCCACTATCTCCCGAATTCAAGCTGTTAACTACGTGACGCAAACCACGCGGCCACTCGCTCGGAGGTGAATTTATCAGAAGCCCATTGATAGAGGCACAATCCGATCATAACAATACTAATAAAATTAGTATCAAATTATTATCAGATGATATACCTGCGCAACGGGACAGTCTATGCTAACGTGCCACTACTAACGAGCAATTGTTTTGTCACTGCGGTCATAGCAAACTACAAGAGAAAATTCAATATTTCAAAGAAAAATTACACTCTTTTTTTTTCTTTTCATAGTGATTAAAAACTTGTATTTTAGTCATTGGAGCAATATTGGTTCCGATGGCTACCTTATGTCGCACTCCTAGTCCTTCAGATACGAGTAATTCCTTATTGATTTCGCAGATAGCAAACATGGAACCGGTACCAGAGCCGGTATTATTGGTTCTCATTTTATTAGAATGCGTTCTACCCGGTTCCTTCGCCGGCATTGCTTCCACTTACTTGTGCCAGACTCCTCACTTTCGTCTATCCTATCTGACCTTCCTTGGTCGAGTCTTGTCCTTTTACGACTCCGAAGCTATAGAGGATGGCTGCCCAGTTGTAATTATTCTTAAAACAGTAATCACCAGCACCACCACCTTCACCGACTTATCCTGGATTTAAACTCGCAGCAATCGCCTTTAGTCAGAAAAGACTGTCCCGTTGCACAGATGAAGCAAAGCGGTTGCCGAACAGAGGTTTGAACTGAAGTAACATATAGGCAACCCAACTTACTGCGTTGTATGTATCTGAAACATATCTTATATGATGTGTGTTTAACTAAGGCATAATCTACCCCATACATCGTGAGGTCACAGTCCATGTTAAGGACTACTACTAGAGTGTACGTCATTGTGTCAGGTCGAGGTAATTCCTTTCTCTCTGGCTACAGGAACAGAGCACTGCACCAGCTCCTCACATTATGAGCAGAGTGCAGTGGGGCGCTGGCAATTTCCGCCCCGGCTCGGAGACAGACACAGCTACAAGTGCAGGCTGTGTGGCTCGTACGGCTCTCCACGCCTGGCCGCGCCATTCTCTGCGGGGTGCGATCGTCAGCTGGACCTGACAATCTGATTAGACTCATGGAAACTTGCTGTGCGAGAGAGACGGAAAGTCGGGGACACGGGGTTCCCTGCAGCGCACAGGGAGAGAAGAGGAATTCGGGTGGAGAAGGGTGCAGGACTAAAAACGGACTGGATGCCACTGCCGGAGGAAATGCGCCAGCAATTCCAAGAATGGCTTATTCAAGGGCGAACAAAAAGACTTGCACGTTTCAGCCCCACCTCCAACCTCACTATCATTCACGCACACATTGAGTGCCAAGTTCTCTTCATGAAGAAAATGTACATGTGTCTTCATTGGCACTGTGTTATACATATTTCAATCCCTTGTGCAGAAATCTCCCGTGTCTACTTGATGTGATTTTTTAGGAGACGGAAAAAAGTGAATTGAAATCATGCCCGGAAAAACGGATTAAACCAGATTTGTTTAAAATGGAGGAAAATTGAATTTTGTGAATGAGGTTAAAAAAAGATATGTGTACTTATTTCTGTTGACATAAGGCTGAAGCACACAGTTTATTACATAATTTTGTTTATAAGCTCAAAATAAGATAATATCAACAATAAATAGAGGATATTTACATTAAACTTCTTCGATCCTTCACAAAGCTCTCTCCAAAATTAAAAATAATATATTGGGACAAAGTCAAAAATAATCGTTTTAATCTTTCACTTAACCTATTTTTAAATTGTTACACTACGATTATTACACTTCTTAACTGTATTTTTCCCAGGAAGTTTACGGTTGAAGATGTTATTTAATAGTAGTTATTGTTATCATCAAACAATGGCTCATCAAGAATGTTCGCTGATCATGCAACAGATTTCATATTTTGGTCATATGCATGACAAACTAGCGGAACGTAATCCATCAGTTCCTTCAAATATTTTAGTTTTTCGGGATTTATGGGTCTTCGGCCATGATAATTGGTGGGGAATATCACAACTAAATTACGGTCTACCAGCCAATTCTGAACCAATTTCTATTTTTCTTGTAAGATCCACAGAATCATAGGCCTCTATTTCACCATGATTATACTTTAAAAAGATCTTAAAAGTTTGGTCTATAGTTATTTTCATTGTTGCTGTTGTTTACATTCTCGATATCGAATGTCAACGTAACTGCAATACTGATATGGTTAACCACTTAATAGCTTACTACCCGTGTAAAATATTATGTTCTGTAAATATACTATTATAAAAGTAATTCACAAATATACTTTCTGCCTGTCTGAGTGGCTCAAAGGTTTGAGGCGCTGGCCTTCTGACCCCAACTTGGCATGTTCCATCCTGGCTCAGTTCGGTGGTATTTGAAGGTGTTAAAATCCTCCAGCCTCGTGTCAGTAGATTTACTGGCACGTGAAATAACTCCTACGGGACTAAATTCTGGCACCTCGACGTCTCCGATAACCATAAAAGTAGTTAGTGGGACATAAAGCAAATAACAATATCATTAAAATACTTTCTTATTTACAACATATTTACTGCATTCTAGTTCCACTACTCGCCTTAAGAAGGCAAATGCATTGCTGCAGTGGCTCAGCCCGTTCTTGATATGACAGGTAAGGCTAATTCAAAAACACAAGAACGTTCACCTTTTGTATTTAACCTAATATAATCTCTGACGGATAGCAGAGCATCATGACATATTATCTTATCCGAAAACAAATGGCAACACTTAACTCTTTTTTTGTTTTGTTTTAATTTTGAGAGTTAATCCTTTTGTCTGGGCATGTCCGTAGAGTCACAAATGGTAATCCGTTTAAACTAATGTAATCTGGATTGGAAGCACGTATTTTCAGTAATGTTGGAGGCTTCCTGTTATTTTTTATATCAGAGGTATAATGTATTAACCTTGTTCTACATGAGGGGATTCTGCAAGCCTCTGTGAATTTATTAAACGACTCCACAATACTCTATTTATAATCACTTCTGCGGCCTCGTTTGATTCCATGTCTATCTTTTAGTTCCGAGATATAATGTGTTAAATTTGTATGACAATAATAATAATAATAATAATAATAATAATAATAATAATAATAATAATAATAATAATCATAATAATAATAATAATAATAATAATAATAATAATAATAATAATAACATGGTACATAATAATGAGGAGCAAGAACTACGTCATTATCTTTGTAGATTTTGATGATGATGATGATGATGATGATTGTTGTTTAAAGGGGCCTAACATCGAGGTCATCGGCCCCCAATGGTACAAAATTAAATAACAAAAGTTCAAATTCATCCACTGACCAAAATAAAATGAAGAATGAATGGATGGACATGAACTCAACAAAAAACAAACAAACAAACAAACAAACAAACAAACAAAAACCAGTGGATCAGACTCAAAAAAATATCGTAAATAATATTATTACTGACCAAGGGATCACTTATAAAGCACAATGATGCTTGATGTCTAAAGGGGTGCAAAATCCACGTCTAAGGCCCCACAGAATGGTACATGTCACGAGTAAAGTAGAACCATGGTATTTGTCATGCTGCGTAACTAATCAAAAGTAGCAGAGACTCGCGGTATTCCACACATTATGGTACAACTCACAGGTTATGAAATTCGACATATACTACAGACCTATGGTTTTTCTCACATTGCGGCGCCATTTACAGGCAACGCAACCCTATGGTGTTCAGCACATAAGAGTACTAACTACAGGGACCTTCCCCTATCCCGTGGTGTTCTTCATATAGTGGGTACTAATCATAGGCAAGGCAGAACCATGGTAGCTATCATCCCATGGTCCCGCTCATATGGTCGTACTAATCACAGGTACTGCAGAAGCCGACCGCACGGTGCTCCTGTGTGCTACTAATCACAAACCTATTTGGTACATAATATAGTGGTACTACGCGCAAGGAAAGGCGACCCATGATGTTCTCCGCGTGGTGGTACTAATCACAAGTAGTTTCATGGTTGCAAGACAATCACCCCTTGGTCGCCCCTTTTTGTCCCCTCTTACGACAGGCAGGGGATACCGTGGGTGTATTCCATGTCTGCGTCCCCCACCCACAGGGGGTTGTGTGTTTGGTCCGCGAGAGGTATTTTATTTCCCTCAAGTCCTTCGGCAAGCCGGTTAGGACCCCCCTATTCGACACCTGCGACGCGCCACGTGGGAGTATCACCTCTCCCCCTGCCATGCAAGCGTAGTAGGTTCGTGGTTTGTAGATTTTAGGAAATCTTATGATCCAATAAATTGAACTTCCTTATCTCACATTGTGGAGTAATTTGGAATACATTTAAAGTAAATCAACATAATCAGAGCCTACTCTCACGAACACAAAGTCTAAAGTGAAATTCATGGGAAATATCTCAGAGGAATTTACAATTAATACTGGTGTGATACAGGGGATGGATGGTGCCCAATTATTTAAACTGTGCCGTAGAAAACGTAATGAGAGTACGGGAAGTAAAGTTTAAAGAAAGAGTAATCCACCACGTTATCAGGAATATTCTCTGAGGATATACAAACAGCAATTATCCAGGCGAATCTATTGAAAGAAATGGCAGAAAAACGTTGGACTTCAGATATCTTTAGAGAAGACCAAATTTATGACTAACATTGTAAATTCACCTACAGTGTTAATAACAGATTACGGAAAAATCGACAGGGAAAAAAGTTTAAGTACATAGAGGAAGTAATTCAAATCAATGGTCTAGACAAAGAACCAAATAAATTAAGATTACAAAAATTGGAATAAGCTTGCCAACTGAATAAGGATGCCTATAATAGGAAGATTTCCTCATGAAAACTAAGATCGGGAGCCACTACTCAGTAATTAATTGAGAACGTATCTATACTACAGAGTGTATGTTCTCCATGAGAATAGGAGAAATGCAAGAGATAGATGAAAAATTAAAGAAAAATTCTAAAAAATGTCTGGGGCCCAATAAAAACTTAAAATGGGGAGTTCAGACACAGGAATAATGCAGACCTCTACAAACAATAAAGAAACTGAAAGAATATCTGATAGGATAAGGAAGAAGAGAGGAAGTCCTTTGTTCACATAGTGCGGATAAATAATGCCAGAATCACGAAACATCTTAATGATACTTACAAGAATAAAAATGACAATCAGTCGTAGACAGAAACGGCAGAGATACGAATAACAGCAAATATAATAGTGGAGATTACAATTTTTAGGAGATTGATACAAAATTTCAAGCATTTCCAGGAGAAAGAAAAGAAGGAACGGAATAATATCTGGACATAAGAGAGTAGGAAAAACACAGTTAAAAAATGAGGAAATTATAAAGGAAGAACGGAAGCAGGAAACAAACTGAAAAGAATGCAATGGGTTTATTTTACGTGGTCCTAAGTTAGAAAAATCGAGACAATAATAATATTAATAATAATAATAATAATAACAATAATAATAATAATAATAATATTACCGGAGGTACACTTTTTCCGTGCATTTGAACTGAGCGCCTTTTAGAAGGCCATCTGTGATGTAAACCCTGAACTGTGTATTGGAAGAAGTTGGGAACATTAATCTTCAGATGTCTCCACTGTCAACTTATGTGCCCCTCTGGTGGGAGGACGGACAATTAATTTTCAACCAAATTTTGCATTTTCTAGGTTTCTAAAACTGAAGTGGTTGTATAATGCTTTTTTAGGACGGGGTAAGGTTACTGGCACGTCTATTACTTCCTTCTTCCTGAAGCTGTCAACCAATTAGAAATCTGTGTATATATTTTTGGTAGCCAATAAAAATTTTGGGTGTGTACAGGCCATCGGCTTAGAGTGTTCTGAAACTTTCCCCTTTGCTATAAAAGCTGGGAGCTTTTGTACCATGTTGCCTTCTTCGCTCTAGTCTAGAGTACATTCGGTTGGTGTAGTCAGCGTCAAGCATTGCCCGCCCTCAGGAGGCCCACCAGCTCAAGGTAATGACAGACATCTTTTTTGCTATTTGTTTTACGTCGCACAGACACAGATAGGTCTTACGGCAACGATGGGATAGGAAATGCCTAGAAATGGGAAGGAAGCGGCCGTGGCCTTAATTAAGTTACAGTCCCAGAATTTGCCCGGTGAGAAAATGAGGAAACCATGGAAACCATTGAAGACCATCTTCAGGGCTGCCGACAGTGGGGTTCGAAGCCACTATCTCCCGGATGCAAGCTCACAGTTGTGCGCCCCGAACCGCACGGCCAACTCGCCTGGTCAAACATCTTTTAAATATACAATAGCTCCAGAGAGCTTACTTGAGGGGAAGGTTTCAAAATTCATTCTTAATATAAATTTCTGAAATTTAATATCACCCTTTAAATGTAAATTTTCAAACAAGTCTAAGGATTCTATTCAAATCACTGCTGGGAAAGATAGGGAATAAAGATTGTTGTTCAGCCTCCTTTAACTCCCATTCAAATTGCTATGGGAGTGAATATTATTTTCTAAAACTTTAAATCTTTACTTTATTTCGGAACTTTATGTTTTTGCCATCTGGTCACCCTCTGCAGTATAGGCTTATTGTCTGTAACTTCGAGCCATAAGCCCATATAGGATCTTCAGAGTTTTCAAGTGTATTTCCAAAGCAGTGCTAGTGTTTCGCCTCCAGCATTTTGTTTACGGCCGATTTCTTAAACGTTTTCTTTTGACCACTAAGGCCATTTGGAATGGGTACTTATTGTCTCTGTTTAACTTTCTAATTACTCATAGTCAATTTTGGATCAGACTGTCGAGCAGAAATGACAGTAAAAACTATTTTCATAGTCATCTAATGTAAAATTTGGATTAGAAACTTGTGCTTTTGAGAGGCTGGAATGTTGTAAATTTTGGAGCTCAGACTCATAGACTGTAATTGAATGGAGCAAAAGTGTTTTTTGAAATAGTGCAACTTTGGAGCTACAAGCTCATTTTGTAAATTATTATGGACTTGAAGTTTGACTTAATGCTTCCCTGTTATTATAGCATATTTGCTGTTGTTCATCAAAGTTTAAAGTCACAAAAAAAGAAAGGAAAGAAATAAAATTTCAAAATGTTAGCGTTTTAAATTATGCTCTCATCCCTTGTCTGTCCGCCCATTCAAGCCCGCGCCTTCTTACATCTCTGCAACCTAACAAAACACGGTAATAATAATAATAATAATAATAATAATAATAATAATAATAATAATAATAATAATAATAATAATAATAATAATATGGATTTAAGCTCATAAGGTGCATTGCAATCTTATTTAATTAAAAGAGTTGTCGGGGTCCAGTACAGTAGTTTCCAATACAGCGCACAGTGCTGCACTGAATTCACGTGTGAACTCCTGCTGCTTATGCAACTCTCATTACAGGAGTGCAATGTGGATGCAGAATACTGACAACTCTTCATACGAGGTTTGTATCTCAAATTATTAGAACATGAGATTTCGCTCCAAATAAAGATAAACCAAACCTCTAGCATACATATAGCCCCATTAAGGTACATTCATTTCGACATGTAGTTCTGAACATAATTTAATAGATTATGAAAATGTTTTTTAAAAAAGGAAAACTAGTATAAATATTGTAAACCATGTTTTAAATGTATTACATTCCAAGTGGAAATCCTGTTAAAATAATTGTTTTAAATATTATACTAACTTTAATTAGAATGTATTAGTACTGAAATGTAATATTAGTTATATTAATTTTAACATCTAAGTAACAATTGTCGTGAACATTGTAATGGGGACTTATGATCTGTTATGTTCACAATAAAGTAAATTAATCAATTAATTAATTAATTAATGGTAGTTGATTCACTGCTGCCCAGCCAGATGACCTGCAGATATTGAAACGATACTTGAACAGCGAGACGACAACCACCGTTTCATTCTTTGGCTTTCCTAACCGAGCCCATTACCACTTATTTACAACAGATAGGTCCACAGTTATTCTCATGAGGCTAAGTGAGCCTCTTTTCAGTACTTGTACGAACCCAGGCCCCCAAGCAAGAGACAGAGGAAGACACTCTACCTTAAGGAAGATGGCTGGTTCGGCTCAGTAAGAAGAATCATGGAATGGAATTTCATATCGAGTGAGTCTTGTATTTGTAAAATACGGTGGGGTCGACCGTCGACATCGGCAATGTGGAGATGGTTTTCCCAGTTTTCCAATTTTCACACCAGTAAATTCTGGAGCTGGTTCTTAATTACAGTTATAGTCGCAATCACCCATTCCTACACCTTTCCACTCTCGATGGAAAATCTACCTGTGCTATATGAAAACACACATTTTTACTCAAGCCAATAAACATCTCAATATATTATTTTAAAGAATTACGAAATTTGTACCAAATATTAATCTCTATAAAATCAAAAGGAAATTTGATTCTTCGTTATACAAATCTACACGCTTTCACTGATCAGTACCAAAATTTGTACAAAGGCTCATGAGGCACTTGAACGGGTCGTAGCGGTAGGTATATCGTTAATTATTTGATAAATTAAAATTGATCGTAATATATAGGGTGTAACTAAATATGTGGTGAACGCTACGGGGATTCGATAGAGGATCTGACAACAAGCAGAACATGTCCGGTAAACATATGATTTATATGCTTTCGTTTCGGGTTAGTATTCGGGAGAGAGTACTTTCGAACCCCACTATCGGCAGCCCTGAAGATGCTTTTCCGTGGTTTCCCATTTTCACACCAGGCAAATGCTGGGGCTGTACCTTAATTAAGGCCACGCCCGCTTCCTTCCCACTCCCAGCCCTTCCCTGTCCCATCGTCGCCATAAGAACTATCTGTGTCGGTGCGACGTAAAGCAACCAGCATTATAAAATGTTTTCGTGTTACAGGCATTGTTTGTGGTGTACATAACAGACCACTTCACTATGCAGGTTGGTCGTGTCGATAAAGTGTAATTTACTACTTCCAGTTCTCTACAGAAGGTGCTCAAAATGGCTACCACGAGCTGTAATGCGCCGCATCATTGACTGTCGCACTCGTTCCCATATTTCAGGCGTCTGCTGTATCTGATGACACTCTTGCTCTATTCGCTGACGCAGCATTTCCACATTATGAATAGGTGTGGCATACACAATGGCCTTCAAATGACCCCTTAAATAGAAGTCTAATGGATTGAGATCGGGGGAACGAGCAGGCCACGGTGTCGGTCCCTGACGCCCTATCCATTTGTTTGGGAATCGCTAATGTAAAACTGCTCTAGCAGCAAGAGAAAAGTGAGGCATGAACCAGATGCGCTGAATTCAATCCCGTGGAACATTTTCCAACAAACCATGTAAATCATTTGTTAAAAAGGCGCAGTATGACGCTCGTGTCAATGTCCCCGGTAAAATTAAAGGAACAATTAATGTGTGCATTTTGAGCACCTTCTGTAGAGGACTGTAAGTAGTAAATTACTCTTTATCAACACAAATGACCAACCTGCATAGTGAAGTGGTCTGTGTTATGTACACCACAAACAATGGCTGGAACACGAAAACGAAAGCAAATAAACCATATGTTTACAGGACATGTTCTGCTTGTTGTCAGGTCCTCTATCGAATCCCTGAAGCTTTCCCACATATTTAGTTACACCCTATATAGTTTTCATTTCAATCTTTTACAGTCTGCTTTACCTCGCACCGACACAGATATGTCTTATGGCGACGATGTGATAGGAAAGGCCTGGGAATGGTGTGATAAGCGAAACCACGGAAAACCATCTTCAGGGCTGCCAACAGTGGGGTTAGAACCAACTATCTGCCGAAATGCAATCTGATAATTGCGCGACCCTAACAGCACGGCCAAATCGCTCGTTCATAATGTACAATATATTGGTTAAACGTTTCACGTATTTATGCCATTTTGGATACCAATTTTATGTGTTGACACCATTTTGCATACCAATGTTCTTGAAGAATAGACTGAACACACGAAAATCATGTAACTTAGAATAGCAATGAATAGTAGACTAGACACACAAAAAGAATGAAACTTAGAATAGCAATTCATTTGGTCAAATCTCATATAAAGGTACAAGACTGAACTCTTCGATGGTACTTCTCTGATATTTGCTATTTGATACAATCCAGCGATTTATTCTCCAAAAAATTAACCTCAATCCAATAAATGAGTCGGACGAGTCATGGAGATAGTTATATCGTCAAAGATTTAATAAAGCTGGCCATAATATGTGGTATCCCAGGACGGGATACGGCAGCTAAATTCGCAAATATATCCATTACCAGCGAACGATAATAGTTGAGAATTGGTATAGAGCCTTTGAGAACATAATTACATCATTGGATATCATATTTAAGCCACGGGCCGAACCGCAAATTGTCGTATGAAGATATCGGGACTGCGCGTCCCAAGATGAACTCCGGTGAACTCGAAAGAGAAGGGATACAGGTATAAATATGAGGTCGTGGACAAGGACTGACAACTACTTCTGACAAAGTGCTCGGGCTGATACCACGCCTGGGGTGCAACTTCTGATATTTTGTTCGAGCCGTGATTACGCCAGGGGTGCGTGTGTGTACTTACTCGTGGAGTAGGGTTCGAAGTATTATATTGTTACATAGTACAGTGATTCATAACATGATGCAGCTCATATTACAGTCTTGAGCAGTATACTAGTATGAAGCGTTTCAAATAGTTACAGGACTCAGTAAAGCATAACTTACGGAGTGTGAGATTCTACCAACAGATTAGGAAGTACGTTACGTGAGAACGATCACGAGTGTTTGATGTATTTCACCTAGTAAACAGTCGATTATAAACGGATACCTGGTCAGCTGTGTGAACGCGTGACGGAAATTCAAGTGCGCGCACGGGTCGTTGTAAAGGGGATCCCGAGATATCCCATGTTCCTAGTATCCGGGAAAGGAATAAAGAATGTATATCTACATTAAGTGGGCTAGATACAAGGCCGAGAGTGTAAAATTTGTGAGTAGAATTTAAGGTGGAAATTATTCCAGAGTGCAACAGTTATTTTATTTGTTTTTATTCAAAATGTGTAGAGTTGAAAAGGGTCAAGGATTAATTCTTCAAGCTGGCATGAATACCAGTGGAATTCAGTGCTAAAAACCAGAGGGGCTAGGCTCCATGTCCGGTTTTAGCAGACTACAAGGGCAGAGATGAGTAACCTTTTAAAATATTTGTAGATTGCTATCGTTAGGGGGAGGAAATCATATTAATTTATCATGTAACTTAATTGTGAAACGAGCCGTTTCCGGCTCGTATAAATTCAAAGATAGATAGACAAAGGGACAAATTAATATGTACATAATTAGATCAAGCACTCATCATAATTTTGATTATTATATAGAGTATAGTAGGGTGGATTTGTTCATTCAAGTGCTTGAGTTGTTTGTTATGACATGGAGCACGTTTCACGTAAAGATAACCTTAACATTCATTTAGAAGTGCTTCCAAAGTGTTTTTCCGTTATCGGAACCTTTATAGATATTAAGGCATGTTGTTAAGATAATCCAGAGGTAGGGTTGCCAAGTGATTTAAATTACTGTGGGACGGAATGAAGTCCATTGATTTGTTTGTAAATATCGCGAAGTTCGCCAGTGGACAAAATAATAATAATAATCTGTACAAGTGTCGAAGTAGTTACATTAATATTGGGTAATGTGTAAAGGCGTGTTTAATAATAAACTTTGAGAATAAAGGCACGGGCCTAGTTGGATAGAATGATTGCAAATCAAAGTAATTTAAATGTGGAGATATTATGTGGTATGAATATTTTATTTGAACAGTGAATCCGATTTTAACACTAATTGTTGATTTAACGTTTTCTTGGACTCCATAATAATCATAAATAAATTTGGTAGAAACGAGATAGGCATTTTGATAATATGGTCACGCTATGTTTGAGGCCCGAAGTGATTTGAGCCAAAAGATGAGATTTGGAGTTTCGTGAGACAGAAATCCGGCCCGAAATGAAAGTGAATTGTACTGATGTTGATGAAGAAATAGATGGATCTTAAGGCCTACATAGAGGTTGTATTTCTATACCGGTGATATGAGTGGCAGAAGAGAGTCCACACACCGAGGGTTAATTAATGAAAATGTTTTGAAGAGTTCCGATGGATAAATGGACTTCAAAATGGAAAAGGAAGGAATAATTTAACACTTGCAGAGAATGGAGGTATTTGCCCAACTGCGAGGTGTTATGGGATTTGAGAATTGTCTTAGGAGCATATGGTCTCCATCAATTAACGACAGTACGGTTGCGGGTTCGAACACTATTATGTCCCGACCGTTGTGAATTCGGATCTTGGTGATTTCTGTTTGGGAGAGAACGTATGTGACTAAATTATAAAGATGGGGAATAAAAAACAAAATTCTCGGGAGAATAAGAATTTTAATAAAAATAATAATAATAATATTCCAAGTAAATCATGCCTGGATTGATTAGTGCCAAAATAAATCGGAATTGTAAAAGGGGTTATGCGTTAAACATATTAAGAGTGGACTACCGTGTAACAAGCGAAATTAATTTTTTTATTATTATTAATAATAATAATAATAATAAATATTTGAAGAAGAAGAATTTTTTATTTATTTATGAACAAAATAATGATGTTGGGAGTTGAAATGAAAAATTTGAAATTTTCAAACCACTTTAATAATGATAATATTTGAAAAAAAAAAGAAGCTACTTTTTTTAAGAAGAAGAATTTACTTTTTTTATATTTTGGACATATTAATGATGTTGGGAGTTGAAATGAAAAATTTGATATTTTTAACTAATAATAATAATAATAATAATGAAAATATTTGAAGAAGGAGAAGAAGAATAAAAAAGGAATTTCCTTTTTTTAATTTTTATTCTTTTATGAGAATAATAAGAGCGAGAAGTTGAAGTATTATAGCGAGGATGATTACGGGTTACGATAATCACGATCTCCAATAATAAATATAATAATAATAATGTGGATAATAATATTTTTAATATTTTTATTTTATTTTATTATTTCGGATGCTGATGATGAATGATACTAGGGAAGTCAGCTGGCGAATTAACATAATAATGTCAGTTGTTGTGAATAATAAGTTAAGTTAATAGTTGTAAAATTGAAGGCAAATCCCTACATCTGGACCATTAGGTTAGAGTCTCTTTGTCGTTTCCTTCAACTAACGATTAGCATATCTTGGTTGGGAACCCGGGGAGAGTTTGTAGTCTCTCGGGTTGGTCTCATCTCAATCAAAGTGGAGGCGATAACATGGTCCATGTGATCGCACCTACTTAGCCAACAGGTAATTGGTCCACGACCAAATATGGTCATGGTGTTAACGAAGGTAAATCTGATACCTTCAGATATCAACGGTTCCCCCACCCAAAAGTGATAAACATTATGTAATCATTTTTCAGGAATAATTTGCCAAATTACCGGCAAATCAAGGGTCAACAGATTTTGATTGTGTGTAAAAATTATTTTGTTTACTTAAATAAAATGCTCCTTTAGCATTTGCAAGGAAACAGTTCCAGGTTCTTGTTCTTGTAGAATAGTAAACCCTTGGTGACCGTTTAAATATCCGTCCCCATTCCTAGGACGGAGCCTTCATAATTTTCCTTTGATCTGAATATATATATAATTTGTATGTTTGATGATGAGCCCTAAAGTTAAAGATTAGAGTGTCCCGTTCAACCCTGTAGTACTGATTGGATGGCGCCCTTACATTTAGTTTGAGATCTTATATCTCAAAATATAATTTTTTTATTGTTTATTAGTTGCGATAGATTCGGACCGTAACACTCCCTGAGATAAATGCTGGTTGGGACTCAGGCTTTGAGCGGGTACAATATTGAGCGTGGCTGGAGTGTAAAGGTGCCGGTCACCCGTCAAGGCTAACAGGGGATCGACGAGAGTACGCAAATATTTTTGTAAGTGTTAACAGCTTCCTACTACAGAGGAAGACAACAGGAATCCTTAAGCGGCAACGTTCATTCGATATTTAGAACTGCAGCACGGTCACAGATGCGAATAACACATTCACACCTTCTTCTTAATTCGTATTTTGTATCCTCCTTATGAACGTATTTTTTGTCCTCTCCTAATCTGAATTGTTTATCTCCTGGAATCTCTAATTTGTATGCCAGTTCACCCAAAATCTTTACACATTCACAAACCAATTCCTTACATGGCATTAAACTAAACGTTTTATGAATCGAATGTGTAAGTAAATAATAATAATAATCTTGGTGAAACAATTTAGAAAAATGGACTTGAAACAAAATCCAATAAAATTAGATGTCGAAAGATGGGAACTGCACATCGACTAACTCAAAATATCTGCAACAAAAAATGTATCTCCAAGCACAAAAAACTAAACACATTACAATACAGTCATCGAACCAGAATGTCTTTACGGGTCATAAAAGCTCATATATTGGTACTATATGAAAGCAGACATTGAAAACACTGAGAAAAAGGAACACAAAATCACAAAAAAAAAATTAGGCCTAAAACTCACCGATGGACAATACCGACTCAAAGGCAGAAAAGAAATCAAACAATACACAAATATTCACAGTGACATTAGAAAACGCACGATAAAATTCTACGGACATATTTAGAAAAATGTATCCAGACAGACATACAGAACAAATAGTTGAATCCTACGATAATAGGAGCAAAGCCAAAACAGACAATGAAGTGGACTGCCGAAATCAAAACTGATTTGAAACAGGCAGAAATAACATCAGAATATGTTCGAAACGCGGTAATCTTCAGATCCAAAATTCACAAATGGCAAGTTGACCAAGATGAAAGACCAAAAAAGAAGACTGGAACAACCAGGACTGAAGAGAGAAAGGAAGCCCACGGTAAAAGGATGAAATAAATATGTGCACAAAGGAAGGCAAATGACGCCTCTGGGTACTTTGCGTTGTCGTAATGTGTTTCAATCTAGCCAAGTTGATGTATGACATTCAGTACTGAGTAGTTAATTCGTAAATATACAGGGTGAAGCGAAATTCGCGCACTCGGGCGTCGCAGTGCGACTCCTCACATGCCAGCAATAAAAAAATGTCTGTCACAAAAGTTCGTCCTGCGAGTATATCAGGCAGAAAAAGGACGCTGAAGAGTGGCAGTCTGGCAACACTGTAACCACATGTACAGTAAGTACCTCTGTCAGCAATTATTACTCGTGCTGTACAGTTGATGCAGTGGATAGAATTTAGTGTTGGCATACAGGAGGTCGAGGGTTCAATCCTAGGTTGAGTCGCATTTTTTATTTGCTAATTTCCATCGGGCATTACATACTGTAATGTATCCTACATTTACAATATTTTGTAACGCTGAACACAACAAATACTTTGCTAGGCCTGCTGGTAACGTAAGGCCCTAACGAAATGTAATGGAGCTGAACGAGACAATAATAATAGTTGGTTCTAATCTATGAGACCATTGGAGGAGGGTACAGTGGAAACAGTTTTCGCATCTAGTATATGAAGAGGTGCGAATAAATTCACGCCCACGACGTGGAAAGGGCGTCTTTCAAAGCTGGCCAATGAAAACAATTGTTCGTCCATTTGTAGGATCGTAGTATGTAAGTGCAAATGGTTCCTAGAGGACCAGCTCCAATCGCTGTTGACGATTAAGTTGCCAGATACCATACCACCTGACTACAATTATGAAATAAAAAACATACGCTTCAACCCAGGATCGATCCCTCGACCTCCTGAATACTAACTCAAAACTGTATCCACTGCACCAACTGTACAGCACGAAGAATACGTGCTGACAGAGGTAGTTACCCTACATGTGGTTACAGTGTTGCCAGATTGCCACTCTTCAACGACCTTTTTCTCCCGGATATACTCGAAGGACGAACTTTTGTGAGAGACATTTTTTCATTGCTGGCATGTGAGGAGTCGCGCTGCGACGCCCGAGTGTGCGAATTTCGCTTCACTGTGTGTGTGTGTGTGTGTGTGTGTGTGTGTGTGTGTGTGTGTGTGTGTGTGTGTGTGTGTGTGTGTGTGTGTGTGTGTACAGATTGGCCCATTCAAGCTTTTCACTTCAAACATCTTCTGACTAGTTGAATATAGCAATAGATAGATTTCACCTAGCTGAATAACAATGAGTGGCACATGAAATAACATGCAGTATGTGTAGTATGCTTTAATAAGCACCGAGGCAATAATAACAATTATTATTATTATTATTATTATTATTATTATTATTATTATTATTATTATTATTATTATTATTATTATTATTATTATATTTTTAACATACAACTAACTACTTTTATTGTTTTCATATACACCGGTCGTCGGTCTCCTAAAACTATGAAAGTAGTTGGTGGGATATACAACAAATAACATTATTGCTATTATTTTTACGTCCATTTTGCTCCAATTTATTTCCGCTAGATGGCAATCGTATAAAAACCTCAATGAAGGATACAGCGACTAGTCTATATAAATAAAGATGTAGGGGGTCCGCAGTCGCTGGTTTTGCCAAATTTTTAGATATTTAACCGTTTTAGATCAACTCTAGACCATACGAGTAGTTTTTATTTTTCGTGTCTGTTTGTTTGTTCCACCATCACGGCGAAAGGGCTGGATATATCTCGAACAAACTTCACATTTAGAGTATAATCATCCCGGGGAAGGTTTCAATATGCATATTATTTAAAATCTTTGAATAGACGGGGAGTTTATAGGAAAACCAAAACAGTTTTCCTCCATTTTATCTTACACTATTGATTTTCTGTAAAATTCATGGACTGTAAGTGAAACGCCTCTTCATTATACACAACTATTTTTATGTTCATAATTTATCTTACTCTTTAAATGACGAAGAAAATTACTATTTTCTGCCGGTCTCATATTTTGCATTGAGTGACTGATAGACCGATAACGAACCTACAGGTTACCATGGCAACGTCTCAGACTGCTTGACAGCAGGGAAGTAACGAATCGCCATTTTCTTCATCATTCCTCTCAACACGTGGTTGTCAAGAGAGACGTCAATCGGCCATTCTGCGGGATATTGGCAGAATACCGTTAGAGGTTACAATCGTCCTCAAATAGCTCTAATGGGCGCAGTGAATATTTGAACAGTACCGTGGAGTATAGCCTATTATTTCACAAAGTAAGGTGCTATAATTTTGACTGTATTTCTATTCTTCTTCTGTTTTCCGCTTTAATTTCTTGCCTCTGCCTTGCCTCTTTGGGCGTAAGTAACAACACCATAAGTCTTTTCTTGTCTGTTTACCTAAGAATACCTGCTCCTGAATTTCTCCTCTGTTGCTGCCTTCTTATTTCCGTAACCCATACCGGGCATTTTATTTTCCAATACATCCACTTGGTATTTACATATTTGTCCTATCCGGTTGTTCTCTGTTATAATTCCATTTTCTGTTAATTTCAACTCCCTTAACTGTATTACCTTCTTCTTTAATTACTCCATATGTATGTGAGTACTAATCCAGAAACCGGGAAACTCCTTCCTTTGAGGAAAAATTACAAGATGTTCAAATGTATAACTTTTGGCCCCGGAAAATACCGAAATACGGATTCATTTTTATGACGGTGCAGAGCTTTCTTTCGGTGTATTTGTTGGGTAAACGGTATGTCGTATTACAAAACAGACAGCAGGATCGCCGTTCAATTTGGAGAGATCTACAGCTTTGGTCCTGTTACTTATAGTCATGTTTCGATTGTTGATCTGTTAGATGGCGCCGCATTATAATCAAATCTCCCCAACTCGGTTGTGACTGGCATTAGGAAAAGGGGCTGTCTTTAAAATGAAAACTCTCCATCTCTATTTGGAATGGCAGTTGCCAAGTGAGCGTTCCGTTATCGTAGAAACTCTCAAACTCGATTGTGATTGGCTGTAGGAAATGTGGTCTGTCATTATCTTCAAAACTTCCCTAACTTACATCGAAAAGAACGTATGGCGTCCTGCCTGTTTTCTTTCCCGGATGGCGCTAAGAGACATGCAGTTTAATATAATTTTACTCACTGCCCGTATACAATGCATAATACCGTAGCGAAGCACGGGTACATTTGCTAGTGATCAAAATATCTACTCTAAAAAGTCAAATCTATTCAATTGCTTCCCGGTGCTACTCATCAGTAGAAGCAGTATTCATGACGTTTGGCCCTTTAAGAATTTAATTTTTATCTGCGTAGTCGTAAGATAGAGAACACGTATTTACAGCGTATTTTGTGGCAGTTACATGACCCAAATATGCGACTTATTTCTTATCATTAGAAATAAAATTACCAACGACGACCCAACATAACAACTTGTCTGAATCTAGCCAAGTTGATGTATAACATTCTGTACTGAGTAGTTAATTCGTAAAAATACAGTATGCATCTTTTGAATCCACAGACTATATTTGTCGACGCAAAGATAACTGTTCCTTTTTTCATTGTTGTTTTATTTTGTTATACGTTACACCAACACAGCCAGGTTTCATGACGACGACGGGACAGGCTGGGGCTGGGAAAGAAGTGACCATTGCCTTAATAAGGCACAGTCTGATGTGGAAAATGGAAAACCGCGGAAAACCGTTTTAAGGGCTGTAGACAGACGGGTTCGAACCCCGCATCTTCGGAATTAAAGCTTACAGCTACGTAACCGAAACCGCGTGGCCAACGTTCACTTTTGTACATTTTGCTTTTCTGATATGAACACAAGCAAGGACTGCTGTTTCGTGAACAACGATTCTTCGTGTAGTGAAAATATTACACCATATTCCTAATTTTATTCGGTGGCTCATTCATCTCAATTACTAACATTTGACAGGTATCAATATACACAGTTATCATCAAACAACATTAATGCATTTTTAGGTCGAGATTGTGAGCATTTACTCATTTGTGAATGATGTATGAGTTTTTATTCTAATGATGAGTGTATAATAGAGGTGATATAATTTTAACAATAACTCCGTGTCGGATGCATAGTCTATGAACATGCAGATTTTCTGATGTGGTTCCTGTGTATTTTAATTTCTGGTTACATGTGTCAGGGAAATCATTTTTATTTGCGAACTGACCACCTAGAATCACGCAACAATTTAATTGTTTGTCTTTGTCTGAAGTTACCTCTTCCTGCAGTACTCCATCATATGGGTGCTATACTATTTCTTCTGTTAATTCCATGTTTGCGGTTCTTTCGATTTAAAATCCTTCCAAATTTTGTATCATGGTCCGAAATGTTTTCCTATCTAACATCTGAAATTCCTGAATGTTGAACTTCTCTATATCTTTAATAACTTCCTTATTCCATGCCGTCGTTTTCTTGTTCCACAGGTAGTCGAATAACTTTGTGGTTAGCGCGGTTTTGTCCATTCTGTGCAAATGTCCGAGAAATGATAACCTCCTCTTTTTCATGGTCTCTGAAATTTTCACCAAATATTTTTAGACTTCATTGTTTTTCCGAAGTTTCCAGCCGGTTTCAGTCTGGATTGGGCCCAATATTTTCTGTAGTATTCTTCTTTCTAGGATCTCCAGCTTTTTCAACTTGTAATTCATCGAGAGGAATTCGCTGGCATAAAGGTATTCTGTTCTTACTACAGTGTTGTAATGACTTATTTTGGCACTCCATGAGATGCATTTATTGTTGTAGTTGTTTTTAGTTACAGTAGTCTATAAGCTCTTTCCCTTTTTTAAATACGATCGTCTACAGCTGCTTTCTCCGCCATAGCTGGTGGAGGAGGGTGAAACGTGGTCAATGGTCTCAAAGGCGGAGGAGGAATTTCATTTTCCAACGACAGAGAGAGCGGAAGAACCTAGTGGAGTAAACTACTATCACAATTTTATATGCAGAATGGAAATTAAATTAGTAGTAGTAGTAGTGTGACTTCCCCTCTCGGAGAACAAACATCTAACGAGAAATGCAACCATTCAAGCTAAGGGCGCCAATCTTTAAGTTGAAGACTTAAAGATAAAAATTTATAATCAAGCTTGGACGGACTCTTATCACAGGGGTGGGGTGATAGTGCACTAATCATTAAGCAGGAGAATTAAAAATCAAAAGGCTAATTAAGGCAGATTGATTAAAGTGAACTCGAAAAATACTATTTATTAGATTTAATATAAATGACGACGGTTTAACGAAGACTGAATTTAAAATAGAAAATGAATTTAATAAAAAATTGAATGACTCTACTTCGCGAAAACTTGCAATATCTTTAACTCGCTTGCTCACCATTTAGTCTTGTTCTGCTGGTCCTTGGAAGGCTTCCCTCCTTGTAGCTGGAACATCATCGGTCGTCTTTGATATCTCTTCATCTGCAGCGAAGTACCATTCCTGCCTTGCAAATTGCACCCACCACTAATTGGAAGATGACTTCAAAACTAACACTCCCTATTATGCTTTATCCCGTATATTGGAGATAAGCCCTAAGTCATAGTTAGCAGAACCACCTTGGGTTATTTGGAGAGGATACTCAATTAAGAATCCTTCCAACTTTACTGAAAATGTTCTCTGAAGTTTCATTTCTATCTAGATTAATACTACCTATTGACTTAGACTGGTTCAAACCGGTCTTGTAGCCGTTCTGTACGTAATTCCTCATGAGAGTGGCTATACACCCCTCATTCAGAATTTCTAAGTACCACGTCGTGGTAATGAAGTAATTACTGTAGAATACTAATGCAGAATCAAACGAAGAATATTAAGTAGAATGCAGCCGAGTCCAGTAGTAGAGATCAAGCCAAGAGCTCCAGCATGCCCTTTTATAACCTTTACTGGTGCTAATTACAGGTCGCAACACGTGGTCCAATCAGATGACATGTCTCTCCCCACTCCAGATATTAGAGTTGACGGGTCTTAACTCTGATATTAACTGTTCTTCTATTGGTCCATTCACTCATTATCCATGGCAACATGACGCTCCTTTCAAAATATAGGCGTTGATCCATTTTGAATAATTCTGGTCGAAATACGGTAGCTTACGTTAGGACGCGTGAACACGTGCTCGCTTTCCCAGAACTTGATGTCTAAATTTGTCCTTTCTCCCTCCTCGGTGATGTAGCAATATAGAGGAAATCTACTGCAAGTTAATTTTAAACAAATGTCGCAAGAATCTAAGTGAATATTAGAATATTCAGCCCTCGTTTACAAGTCGTAGTTACAAAGTAATGAAATGATAGTGAGCAAATGATTAAACATGAATTATAATACAATTACATACCAAAATAAATATCATGACGTTAAATTCTTGAATTAATTACACATAATAAAATTAACATAATTACACTGTAACGTCTGGAACGTTACATACGCCCCCATGAGTTCTTAACAAATATCATATGAGTTGAGAACTCACACACTTACTCCCACATTGACCTGAAATACCTCTATTACCTGCCCATAACGAGCGACAGTATTTTCATACAATTAATTATCTCTCACTCTTTCCATCATATCTCTCTTAGACTGCTTACCATTGCGACTGTCTGTTATTTCAGTTCATCTTGAGGTTTAGATGCTAAATTATGCCCAACACAAGCAACTTTTCACTTTTGTAAAAAAAAACAAGATTATCCTAGAAAATATAACATAATATATATACAATTTCAGATTACAGACTCTGCCGAGTGTCTATCTGTCCTTTTTTCTCCCCATCTCTCCGACATTCTTTGCTAGATAGCAATAACACTTTCTCTTCCAATCTATTACATTAGAAACATGGAAAAGATACAAACAATTTACACTTTTATCACTCTTTCGAATGTTTCAAACTTATCTTGAAGCAGGATGTAATACACTTCACTCGAATACACACGTGATTTAAGCTCACGGTAAAATTATTGCAAGTTAGAAATGCACATACGGAAAAATTAATTATTTGCCGTCGTCAGCTTTAATTAGCCTTCTGTAACATCTCAGAAAACAAATATATAAAATTTCATGGCCTCACATACGGAAAACAGATGATCTATCGTCAATGAACGAGCGTAATTCTACCGCTACACAAACACCTCCCTTGTTTACAAACACAACTAGGAAATACCACCACAATAGAGACGTAAACTTATCCACTCGTAGTCTGACATAACAAGTAGCAACTTCCCCGAGTTACTGACCTATATCTCACAATCCGGTTCAGCCACTTCACACGACAGGTATCTCCGTAAGCTACTAATGTTATATGAACCATTCATTACGCTCTCACCATCCGCTAACTTGTAAGCACAGGGTCCTAGTTTACGATGTACTTTATAAGGGCCTTGATATTACAGAAAAGTTTTCTTAGTTACCTTATCCTCATTATTTGACAACATGGGAACTCTCACCTACCTCAAAGTTATCCAGTACCTTACGTTTCTGTTGCCTTTTCCGTTTATCTCCAGATTTAATCAGGTTCTCCCGTGCCAATCGGACGTAAAATCCAGCATTACGAGGTGGTTCCTCAGGCAAACCTAACACTCTCACTAGTTCATTCTGAGGCTTTCAACCAAAATGAACTTGTGACGGCGTCAATCTCGTGCTTTCATGTTGAACTGCATTGATCCATGTCTCTATGCGGGATAAATGAGCCACCCAGGCTGTATGCTTATCGAACACTAAGCATCTAAACATGCGAGATAACTCTTTCATAACGCGCTCACACATATTGCCCTGAGGGTATCTAATAGATGAATGAACCTGTGTGATACCTAGCTCTCTAATTATGGACTTCCATTTTCTCGAAATAAATTGCGGTCCACTGTCTGATAATATTCTAAGAGGAGTACCTAATTCAGGGATATATTTCTCTTTGATTATACGACTACAAGATTTTCCAGTGGCTTTTCTCATACCGTATAATCTGACCAATTTCGAGAAGGCATCAATAATGACTAAAATATATTGGAAGCCGAACTGTCCCTTTACCACAGGTCCAAATAAATCAGTACACACCAAGTCACCAGGTCTTTCTGAGATTACTGCCTGACGAGGTCCTTCTAAATAGCGGTTAGGAACTTTGCTACGCTGACACAGATCGCAAGTGGAAAGAATTTTTCTTATATCTCTTCCCATCTTGTCCCATATAAAATTATGTCGGATCTCATACAGAACTTTATTAGCTCCAAAATGTCCTAATTCCTTGTGGATAAACCAAATCAATTCCACACGTAGCGCTTTGGGTACACAAATCCCCCAGAGATCCTCGCCACATTTCCTGGCTAGAAACCCGTTAACCAGTTTGTACTTGTGCCTACCATGCGACACAGTGAGCTGCTCTCCTCCCTGTAGTACAGACAAAGGTTCCCGACATTCTTCGTCTACCGACTGTTCAACCAATAGGTTACGTAGTCTCTTTAGAGCAGTTTCATTTTCCTTAGACAGACATGTACATATAATAATGCCCTCACGTGGCTCTAGAAGGCTACCTTCTTCGCTCAACTTCGGATCACGTGACAATAAATCAGCAAGGACATTATTCTTTCCCTTAATGTGAGTTACTTTAAAATCATACTCTTGTAGGGCGAGTATCCATCTACTAACTCTGTTAGACGATAATTTACACTTGGATACAAAAGAAAGAGCATGATGATCCGTCCTAATTTCAAATTCGGTACCTAAAACATACATCCTAAATTTACTCAGGGAGTATACGATGGCTAAGAATTCAAGTTCCGTTATAGTATAACGCTTTTCAGCAGCACTTAAACCTCTGGAAGCTAAAGACACAATCCCTAAATTACCATCATCATCTACTTGACATAGTGCACCAGCGATACCACAGTGAGATGCGTCCGTCAGCAACACATACTTCCTATCGGGCATGGGGTATCTCAAAACAACCGCCTGCCTGAATCCTTCTTTTAATTTTAGGAAAGCTCTATCATGATCTTGTGTCCATTCCCACTTACTGCCAGCTTTCAATAGTTCTCTAAATGGCTCTAGTAAGTTACCAAATCTCACTACAAATCGTCTGAAAAAATTACATACACCAATATACGATCTGAGCTCCTTAATATTTCTAGGTGTCGTAGTATTCAATATTTTTTCAATTCTTGTGCTCTCAGGCGTCACTCCCATTGCCGATACACGGTGCCCCAAAAAAGTCACCTCTCGTCTACTGAAAACACATTTGTCAAGTTTCAGAGTAAAACCAGCATACTCTAATTTAGAAAAAACCCTCTCCAAGTGGTCCAAGTGCTCTTCAAAGGTACTAGATCCTATAACCAAATCATCGATATAAATAGTAGCATAATCTCCAGTATCATCTCCCAAGGCAATACTAAGTGCGCGAATAAGAGCTGCCGAACTCGTACGGGTCCCAAAAGGAACACGCCTAAATTGGTACAAACTATGCTTATAGCTGAAAGCAGTAAGAGGCCTGTCTTCTGATCTTAAAGGTATCTGCCAAAAACTACTCCTAAGATCTAACGTAGAAAACCAACTCTTACCCTGAAAATTCTGTATCAACTCTTCAATGGTTTGTGATCTCAACTGATCAGCACCAATACGTCGGTTCATCTCCCTGCCATCAATACACAAACGTATTGATCCATCAGACTTAGGCACGACAATTAAGGGATTAACATATTGACTGTTTGATAATTCAATCACATCGTCTGCTAACATAGCTTGAATTTGATCCTCTACGGCTTTTGCATATTTGTGTGGTATCGGATACCGCGGTCCACTGAATGGAGTCTTATCCAGCACAGAAAAAGACTGTTCATACAGATGGGTAACACCAGGTTTCTCGGAGAAAATCTCCACGTGTTCACACAACACTTCAAATAACTTGTCCTTCTGGATTTCATTTAACTCATTACTACTTACGGCTTCTTTCAAGCCACATCTTTTATCCTCATGAATCCACAACTGACACAACTTCAGGCCCTCATTAGCCTCTTCATTTACTTTAGAAACCTCTCTCATTCTCCACACTGTACTAACTTCCGTTTTCCTCTGAATTTCCTCCTCAAACTTGACCTTGATATCCTCATTATTCCACCTCAAATTTAGCATAAGATCATTGTAATTTAACTGAGCCAATTTTAACGTTAACCAGTCAGATCCCAAGATAAGATCAAATATCAAATGCGGAATTACCAAACATATCTGAACGCTAATAGAATTATTAATGCAGATCGGGACAGCTACTTGTTTACAAATTTGCTTAGACTTCTTTCCAACAGCCGTAATGATGAAAGTAGACTTAACAGGCATTTCCTCCAAATGAATACCCTGTTTCACTAATGACTCATACCACTGAGAACTAATACATGATATTTGGCTACCAGAATCAATCAAAACTTTAACCCACGCCCCCCAGACTTTCAATTTAACAACGGGATTGACTACTTTATTACTTGAATCTCCATTTTTCTGCTCGGGTTCATACAACAAATCGTCTCTAACATCGAGGTCATATGGTAACACTTTCATGGCAAGACACTTCGCTACCTTCGCACTAGGCTGGAATTCTGACCTAACATTACAGCCTCTAGTTAGTTTAAAGGTTCCCTTTGTGTATTGACGTTGGACTCATTAGTGCATTGCTCTGGCCTCCGTTGGGAATTTCCTGTCCTATATTCCTGTGCTCCGCTCCTGCTGTTCTGCTGAGGTCTGAACTGATTGCGAACTTCGTGATTCTGTGTTCTACCGTTATGTCTCATTCCGTTGTGATGACTAAAGTTCTGAATATACTCCGTTCTACTCCTAAGGTTACCTAACGCATCAAAACTGCCTAGTAGGTTCTCCATCTCCTGAATAGTACCAACTTTTTGCATACAGGCCGCTTCTCTTACCCTGTCCGGAAAATGTCTTAAAAGTAGTCTTACTACATCAGACCCCTCGGTTATACCATCTAAGTTCTGACAAATCATGACATGTGCCAGGAAGTACTCGGTCATAGTAACTCCTTCATGCTGTTTGTACCTCCCAAATACCACCCTTTCTCTCTCTCGAGCTTGTATCGCTTCATTCCAGAATTTCTCTCTAAATTTATTTCTGAATTCTTTCAGGTTCGTCATCGTCTGCCTATATACCATGAACCAAGACCGTGTTTCTCCTACAAAAGCATGGTCAATATTTTCCATAACGTCTTCCCAGTCCATAGACCCTTCCTCTAGACGCTTTTCAAATCGTTTTTCTATCATCTTAAGGAAATCTAGCGGGTTCGTTTGTTTCCCATTAAATTTAGGTAGTTCAATTTCCCTAATGTAGCTATTTCCTAGACATTGCCTTCCCGTGAAAACCTGTTTATCCTTTGCCACCTGTTTTAACTGATTTTCTGCTTTCTCTATCCGGCATTCTACATCTCTGTCTCTCCTATCAATTTCTCTCTCCAAATTAACCTGCTTCTCTTTCAATGTCCTAATTTCAATCTTATTCTCTTCAGCTATCGCAAACCTTTCTTCACTTGCCCGGGTCTCATCTTCTATTCTAAGCTTTACCGTGTCAATCTCTTGTTGGACGTGGTCTTTAAATATCCGTATTTCCCCTCTTTGAGTCTCAACTCTCTTATCAATACTAGTGACCTGCCTCATTACTTCCTCCCTAGTAGAGTTGTTTTCCTTCCCCATTAATTCCAGGAATTCACTTCTCTGCCCCGCAAACTTCTCTTCTACCTCTTTCCCTCGCCGTTCATATTCACTTTTCTGGTCCTCTAATCGCTTATTAAAATGTTCATTTTTTACCACCAGATCGCGTAACTGCCTACTGTGTTCGTCCATTCTCCGATTCGCTTCCTCCTTATTTTCCCTCATCTCCCTGCTTAATTCAGCTTTAGTTTGCTCTAACTGTTCTTTAAGTTCATATTTAATATTCTCAATTTTAGTGTTAGTTTGTTCTACATCTGTTTTAATTTGTTCCAATTCACCTTTAAGCTCAGATTTAGTTTGTTCTAATTCACTTTTTATTTCAGTTTTACTGTCCTCTATCTTACTTAACATTAACTGCATCATTCTCATTAACTGATCATTATTATTACTTTCATTGTTAGTGTTCACTTCTGCTTCGCCCCCCATCCTACTATCATCTGACTCCATACTGACTTCTTTCTGCTTGCCTTCACTCTCCATACTACTTACACTTCTATCTTCAATTTCCTCTACTAGACTACACAACTCTTCCTCTGAACTCAATACATTATTGCCTTTTATCGCCCGTCCACTGCGCAACATCCTCTCCTCTTTCGTCTGATCAGCCATGACCCTTCCCACAATCAAACACTCCTAATGAAACGTGGATATCCAAATTTTGCCCATAATACTAATTCTGATATCGTTACTGTCATTAACTGCTCCGTACTTAATGATTTTCTCGCCACACGTTGGAGCGGCATTTTATGTGACTTCCCCTCTCGGAGAACAAACATCTAACGAGAAATGCAACCATTCAAGCTAAGGGCGCCAATCTTTAAGTTGAAGACTTAAAGATAAAAATTTATAATCAAGCTTGGACGGACTCTTATCACAGGGGTGGGGTGATAGTGCACTAATCATTAAGCAGGAGAATTAAAAATCAAAAGGCTAATTAAGGCAGATTGATTAAAGTGAACTCGAAAAATACTATTTATTAGATTTAATATAAATGACGACGGTTTAACGAAGACTGAATTTAAAATAGAAAATGAATTTAATAAAAAATTGAATGACTCTACTTCGCGAAAACTTGCAATATCTTTAACTCGCTTGCTCACCATTTAGTCTTGTTCTGCTGGTCCTTGGAAGGCTTCCCTCCTTGTAGCTGGAACATCATCGGTCGTCTTTGATATCTCTTCATCTGCAGCGAAGTACCATTCCTGCCTTGCAAATTGCACCCACCACTAATTGGAAGATGACTTCAAAACTAACACTCCCTATTATGCTTTATCCCGTATATTGGAGATAAGCCCTAAGTCATAGTTAGCAGAACCACCTTGGGTTATTTGGAGAGGATACTCAATTAAGAATCCTTCCAACTTTACTGAAAATGTTCTCTGAAGTTTCATTTCTATCTAGATTAATACTACCTATTGACTTAGACTGGTTCAAACCGGTCTTGTAGCCGTTCTGTACGTAATTCCTCATGAGAGTGGCTATACACCCCTCATTCAGAATTTCTAAGTACCACGTCGTGGTAATGAAGTAATTACTGTAGAATACTAATGCAGAATCAAACGAAGAATATTAAGTAGAATGCAGCCGAGTCCAGTAGTAGAGATCAAGCCAAGAGCTCCAGCATGCCCTTTTATAACCTTTACTGGTGCTAATTACAGGTCGCAACACGTGGTCCAATCAGATGACATGTCTCTCCCCACTCCAGATATTAGAGTTGACGGGTCTTAACTCTGATATTAACTGTTCTTCTATTGGTCCATTCACTCATTATCCATGGCAACATGACGCTCCTTTCAAAATATAGGCGTTGATCCATTTTGAATAATTCTGGTCGAAATACGGTAGCTTACGTTAGGACGCGTGAACACGTGCTCGCTTTCCCAGAACTTGATGTCTAAATTTGTCCTTTCTCCCTCCTCGGTGATGTAGCAATATAGAGGAAATCTACTGCAAGTTAATTTTAAACAAATGTCGCAAGAATCTAAGTGAATATTAGAATATTCAGCCCTCGTTTACAAGTCGTAGTTACAAAGTAATGAAATGATAGTGAGCAAATGATTAAACATGAATTATAATACAATTACATACCAAAATAAATATCATGACGTTAAATTCTTGAATTAATTACACATAATAAAATTAACATAATTACACTGTAACGTCTGGAACGTTACAGTAGTAGTAGTAGTAGTAGTAGTAGTAGTAGTAGTAGTAGTACCTCAATACTTGAACGACTTTCTGAAATGCGAAGGTGCTGGAATTTGGTTCTGTAGAAGCCTGATAACACTGGACGGGAGATGGCATAGCTCAAGGTAAGAACGTTTTCATTATAAAGAGAACTTTTCTGACATCTGAAACGGTATCACTGGCCACAAGAAAACAATTCATTAAAACCTATGTCTGGAGTCTTGTCATGCACACTTCAGAAACAATTACTCTCAGAAAATCAGAGAAGGCAAAAGTGAGAGCATTTCTAATGCGGTGATAGAGGAAGATGGTGATAGTATACTAAACAGAAGTAATGAAAAATAAATAAGGGCAGAGCAATATTTAAGGAAAATAGCATCTTGTGTTGTCCATTGAAAATACAAGAAATCAACTCGTAGATCACAAGATAAGACACTCCAGTTGCTGCACTACCTTACTTGGAGACCGCATGGGTGTAAAACTGCCGAGAGGAAAACCGACAACAAAGTTTCTGGATAATGTAAAATGGAAGATCATACCAGACTATTAAAAAACCGGTTTACTTTCATGCTGTACATCCAACCTATGCATTGAGGAGACTGAGAAAGAAAAAAGAATTGTTTTAAGTGTCGGTAAATACACTGACACCAGACTGCGATATTTGAACATCTCCAAATACCACTTTGACTGAACCAGGATCCAACCCTCAGCTTGAACGCAGGCGGCCACTATCAGGACTACATAGCCCAGGGACAGAATACAGCAATAATGATGACGTGCATGCTGTATATTTCAACCATAGCTACAAGCAGGTTTCACTTGACGCTTGAATTTCACGAGTGAAGTAGTTTGTTGTAAGTAAACTCAATAATTTACAGCATACCCTTGAAATTGAATGCTTCTTGATCTAAGGATATAAAAACATATTTGACGCTTTTTAATGGCATGTAGTAGCAGATGTCGAACATTCCTAGAAAGGACGGCGTTGATAAGTAGGTCCCTGACTTTTAAGCTATAAAAGGTTAGAATGGAAATTAACGCACGTAACGAGTTTTATAAGCCCGTTCTACAGTTTTGTAGAGGGAGTTGCATAAGCTGGAGCGTACTCCTCTTGATATTATAGCATACGGTCATACCCACGATTGCATTCTAACCTGTTACAGCCTGAATAGCCGGCCTCTCTTCAAAAGCTATTTTTATTTAAATGGGGTCCAAACCACCGGCATGCGGAATGTAAAACAATGAAATGAAATGGCATATGGCTTTTAGTGTCGGGAGTGTCCGAGGACAAATTTGGCTCGCCAGGTGCAGGTCTTTTGATTTGACACCCGTAGCTGACCTGCGCGTGGTGATGAGGATGAAATTATGAAGATGGCACATACACCCAGCCCCCGTGACAGCGAAATTAATCAATGATGGTTAAAATTCCCTACCTTGCCGGGAATCAGACCAGGGACCCCTGTGACCAAAGGTCAGCACGCTAAACATTTAGCCATGGATGTAAAACAATGTAAGGGATTGACAACAGTTATTACACTCTACAATATGTTTACGCTCTAGACTTGAATTCGCTACTGTTATTTGGAAGCCATGTAACAATAAAAGTTTCGAAATAATAGAAAGAGTACAAAAACCTTTCCTAAAATTTGTATACAGTACCGGTCAGATGTTTAGGACCACACAAAGAAATCACGAAATGTGATCTAGAACCTAAAATTGTGCCATTAGACCTCTGTAATTTTCTTTCTGATATCTCACATCTAATAGGATATATGTCGCCTGATTTCATTGAGTTAGTTCAAGTACTATAGAAATAATGAATTTTTAACTATTGGAAGGTCACAACAAAAAATCTAAAATTTTGGTAATATAATGTACTGAGTACTCTAATTGGTTGCAATTATCACCAACAAGATTTTTCTGTAGACTAAGGAATAGGTGGAGGCCAGTTTAGTATAAATATAAAAATTCCGAAAATATGCGGCACCGGTTTTTCTTCTTTCGTATTTTATTTTTTTGAACCAGGGCCAAAATTGTTGATTTTTCTTTGCCTTTTTCATGTATGGCCCAAGGTCTCAGTGTGAGCTATTGGCGTCAAACTTATCTGCCCTGATAGTTTCATTTGCACTCTCTGGATGGCATCCAAGAATACGTTTCTGATGTCGATAGTTCACACTGAGACCTATGACAAGAACAAGGAAAAATTGACTATTTTAGCACTGGTTTGAAAAATAATAAACCCACAAAAGTGGGTGCCGCATTTTTTCGGAATTTTCATATTTATACTAAAATGATCCCTAACTATTGCTAACTCTCTACAAGAATCTTGGTGGTGATACTTGAAACCAATTAAGAGTATACAGTACATAATATTTCCAAAAATATTGACTTTCTTATGTGACCTTATTATTTAAAATTGTATAACTTATACAATACTTGGCGTAAATCACTGAAATCAGGCGACGTATATCATACTAGATGCAGGAGCTCAGGAAAAAAATACAGAGGTCTAGTAGCAAAATTGTAGGTTCTAGATGGAACTTCATGATTTTTCAATGTGGTCCTAAACTTTTGACCGGTACTGTACATGAGGAAATATGGTGAATTTATCTTGAATGTGAGCTACGAGTGTCTGCTCACAGATGCCCATTTCAGATCTCTTAGATCACGTTAAGATATAATGCAACATGATACAGTATTTACAGAGCAACGTTGTAAATAGATTAGAATGCAAACATTGACGCACGTAACGAGTTTTATACAGCTCGTTCTATGATATCAGTATTTTTTCATTTCTTTCATTAGTAAAATTTAACGTTTCACAAGCGGAAACACAATTTTTATTTATGTACCACTGTGAAAATGTGAAAACAGTCACAATAACTCACTACTCCACAGAATATTCAATAAGTATAACAGAATGGCGGTGAACGATATGAAACTAGATTTCGGCTGCAACAACGAACATTTTCTCCATCAGCTCAGCTGATGATTTAGACACTAACAAGAGTTTAAAATAAGATGAATTAGGTAGTAATTAAGTTAGCAGTAATTATTACACGAAGTTGTAAACATAATTGTCATCATTATGTTATTTTCTTCATATTTCACAATCATTAGCCTAATCTCACACATGATCATTATCATTAATAGAATTAAGTATAGTATTGTTATATTTTAAATTTGTAAAGCATAACGTAAAGACCTGTTCTGTTTTGTATGCTTTACATGAAAATAAAATAAACAATACATTTAATCACATAATTCCGTACAATGCCTCCGTGGCTCAGACGGTAGCACGCCAGCCTCTCAGTGCTAGGTTCCGTGGTTCAAATCCCGGTCACTCCATGTGAGATTTGTGTTGGACAAAACGGAGGCGGGACAGGTTTTTCTCCAGGTACCCCGGTTTCCCTGTCATAATTCACTCCAGCAACACTCTCCACTATCATTTAATGTCATCTGTCAGTCATTAATCATTGACCCAGAGGAGTGTGACAGGCTTCGACAACCGGCACAGTTCTATCCTCGCCGTTAGCTGGGAGCTATATTCATTCCATTCCTAGCCCGGTCAAATGACTGGCTTCAGGCTGAGAATTTTCAATTCCTTACAATAATGAATCATAAAAAAGAAATGTCAGATTTTGACCTTGTAGGATATTGCTCCAGTTATTTGAACTTCTCTGCCCTTTTAATCTTTGCTTGTTTTACTACGCCCATATAATTCTCACTGTCATGATTGTACTCATACGTAAGACACCTGATGCTACAATCCAACCACGATATTCTAGTTGGAGCTAAAAGCCTTTCTACTTACTGTGCCAATTAACCTTTCCTGTCCAAACATTGATCGACACATTATTCTTACAATAATAATACGTAGGTCGAGTCGTAAGTCATGGCAACTATTTCTTTTCTCGCGAACAGGAGACAACACGAAAAATCTAAGATATAGATTTCAAAACGTACGGTATATACTTGCGTATGATGCCACTAGATGGTGTATGTAAACAACAGTGTGGGTCTAAGCATGCCCCCAAGTTCAGTGTACGAGTGAGAACGTCACAAAATGTGAAGTCAACAAGCAGGAGCAACGATAGTATATTAAAATATCAGTTCTCCGCGGCAGGAATGCACGCCAATGCCATGCAGAGCTGCGGGAAGCATTAGGTGTGCATCCCATGCCCTATAGAACAGTGACGAGGTGGGTGGAGACGTTCAAACGGGGTAGAGTATTGTCTTCCGACTTGCCTCTCCCAGGCCTTCCAGTGTCCATAGACAAAGATATACGAATAATGGTGATCGATCAGTGTTTACATGAGGACTGGCGCTGGACTCTAGCAGAATTGCAATAACATAGAGCAATACCAGCGGTAACAGGACATCGTAACAGCATTTCGGAGAGAGGTGTCACACGTCAGCAATACACATGCAACGAATGGTATTCAGCGCTGCCCCACCGCTGGCAACGCACAGTGGAAACCTTGGGTGATTATTTCGAAGGTCTGTAACCAGGGGAGACCTGTCCTTTGTACGTAGTCTTGTGTATTTGCTGTCTGTACCATAATAAAACAATGTTTACCAATGGCCTGTGTTCTGTCACTTTCCTACGAGAATCTTCTGGTCAGAATTTGTCTTCAGGCACTATGCATAAGTAGATGCCCTATATTTCCAAATGCATATCTGAGATTTTCCCTGTGGTTTCCTGTTCGCGAGAACAAAAATAGTTGCCATGACTTATGACTCGACCCTCGTAATAATAATAATATTAATAATAATAATAATAATACAATAATGAAAACTTTTCAAGAAGCTCTGAAATTGGGAGGAATAAGTTGAGTACACATACTGAAGAAAGAACAGAACCTAGAAATCAAGTGTTACGCTTTAGCCGACGATCTTGCCGTCTTAGCCAAAAACCGAGCAGACGTTCAAAAGATTCTGGAGAGCCTGCATGAAATCACTGAAAAAGCGGGTCTTAAAGTCACCTATGAAAATGCTGAATACACGGAGTACAATCATGAAAGTGAGAAGTATATGAAGGTAAAACACGGGAAAATTGGAAGGAAAGAGAAGTTCAAATACCTGGGGCAATATCCCACAAGGCCAAAATCCGACATTCTTCTTCTTTTCCTACCGCTGGTGGTAACTGTGCCGCACATATGGATTTGGCCATGTTTTACGGCCGGTTCCCTTCCTGACGCCAACCCTATGTGGAGGGATGTAATCACTATTGCGTGTTCCTGTGGTGGTTGGTAATGTAGTGTGTTGTCTGAATTTGAAGAGGAAAATGCTGTTAGTGTTTAACACCCAGTCCCCAGGCCAGAAGAACTAATCAGAGGCGATTAATTCCCCAACCCAGCCGGAAATCGAACCCAGGACCCTATAAACCGAAGGCCTCAACGCTGAACATTCAGGCAACGAGTCGGACTAAAATCCGACATTATAACAATAATGAAACTGGAAGGATTGTATGCTTCAGAGTGGATGGGAGCTTCAAGAACTTGATAAGAGGGAAAATAAGATACTGAGGAAATTTCTGGGACCACAGAGGACTACTGATGGAACTTGGAAGAAAATGAGAAATGAGAAGTTGAACAAGTACAGTACATGGACACAATGCGGAAACGAGGGCTGAAATTCTACGGATACCTAGTAAGAAATGGTGACAAACAACTGACGAAGAAGATCCTCAGATACATCACGGGATTAAGGGCCACCTCCAGCTGGGTGGAAGAGGTCAAGAGAAGGAAGTTGTAATTTCACTAGAGATGATCCACAATAGAAGAGAGTTCAGAAGAAATGTCGACGGTCTAATAATCTCATAAAGAGAAACCAAGAAACACAAACGGATCTTTTCAGAAGAGAAGGGAAGAGAAGAGAAGAGGATGCCAGTAAGCCGCAAGTTCCATGCGGTCAATGGTTGGCCAATTCTGAAACAAAATAATAATAATAAGAATAATAATAATAATAATAATAATAATAATAATCTATGACCTCAGCAACCGGATGCAGGTATTTCTATGTGACACCATTTAGGATGCATGCGTGTCAATTTCGACGTTCTATCTTACTCTGCCAGATGGCAGAGAAACCGGATCTCTGCTGTGTGATCTGTGGCTGAGGTTTAATCAATACTGTTGGGTATCTGTTACGTCATCATCCCGAAGGTTGGTTGGTTCCTCAAGTAGCACCACCATATGTTATGCTCTTACAGGGCTACCACAAAGCCTATGGGGCATACTAGGCAGACTCCTATAATCAACTCATAGGAATGCTCCACACACTGAACCACTCAACACATATCATTGGGTAAAAACACAACACTACTCAGCACCAACCACAAGACAACAACAATAACAACTTTCAACTCCAACAACACTACTGACCGCGGCGATCCTGCTTGTATATACCTGCTGACGAATTTCTAGTATATTCGTGGTGCGTTCAGAGTAGGAACGTACTAGTTTTACCTTCCAGAAGACCATGGAGACAACACACGGTAAGTGCAATACAAGGAGAGGCGTCCACATGCCCTTAGGTCAGCTGGGAGGTCCCCAGCCTGGCTCACTTATTCCTGCCAGGAGATACAAAAGGGGGCTATAACAGGGATGACAGTAGAGAGAGCACTCAACAATGTCATGCGTTTATCCCCTTCTTTTTGAGTGACTGTATGTGTGGAATATTTGAAAGAGAATGTACAGCCCCAGTCCAGTGTTTTCCAAATTTTCCATGGCCACACCTTACCGAACTCCAAAATTTTGAGCGATACCTTACGAATCAAATGAAAGTATCTCAAACGTTAATAAGCCAAATAGAATAAAACAAACGTACATGTTTCCAATATCATTTACATTTTATAAATGGTAAAAGAAACTATTTACGTACAATTCTGAAAGTAAAGAAACAAACACGTTATTTTATTTTATTTCTTTTTTTTAAACTGAGAATTAACATCTCCTTTGGCATGTTAGCAGTCCCTATTTGCTAACACGGCGGGACCGCGCAAGCTTCAACAGTCTGGGGTAGGGGTAAGGAGTGCTATATAAAGAAGCTTCAGCAATACCAGAATAAATCCCTCCGGATAATACCCAATAGCCAACACCATGTGGGAAACCGAGCATATGTAAGCCGCTTGGATTACCAACCATAAAGCAAGAAGTATTAAGGGCAGCTCAACAGTTAACAATCCACGAGATGGATACTAATGTACACTATAAATACAAGCACCCAAAAATACTCATTAATAAGTGAAACCAAACCGACATCAGAAATATATATAATTTTCTGTATATAAATAGACTACGATCAGTACTAAGATTGTATTAATGTTAGTATTAAGATTGTTTAGATAGATAATAAGGATCACAACACTCCTGCCTTAACTTTGCATTATTATTATTATTATTATTATTATTATTATTATTATTATTATTATTATTATTATTATCCTTCAGAGAGCCATTATTTTCCCATTCACACCCATACGTTCTGTTCACGAGAACACAATTTTAAAAATTCAGTCAAGACAGTAAAGAGGCTATAAATATTAGGAAAGTAAAATATATTTCCAAAAAATCCTCCTTAAATTTGGCTGAATACATCCTCAAGCGTTTGTTCAGATAAACCTTTCTTTGATCTTTTCTATCATCGTCCAATGAAACGTATTAAACAGGCGTAAAAGAATAAAGACCTTGTTTCTTTTAAAGAGAAGTATTTAGGCAAATATAAAAGTCCAGCTCCCTGGTTGAATGCTTAGCGTCGAAGCCTTCATTACTTAGGGTCACGGCTGGGTTGATGGAATTAATGTAATCATGAATGATTTAATTCACCTCAATCGGGGACTGGTTGGCTGCACTATTCCTAACATTCCTGTACCTTACACGACCCACGTAACACTATCCTCTACCACGCAGTTTCCCACACATGTCAAACACGGCCCACTCTCACTGGAGGACCAGATATACAAGGGCTGTACCCGGCTGTAATAGTTCATGTATGTATGCATTGCATCTAAACGCTAACGTTATTATTGGACAGAAGGGTATCGGAATTTTCTCCCACAGGAGTTCTTTAACGGCTAGAAAGCAGTGACAGGGAGTTGCTTGTCTCTGAACACCCTCAAATATCATCTCTAGTAATATAAAGAACCAGAGAAACAAGGAAATGCCATTTGGTCCTTGTTTCAATGACGGTGAAATCCTGACATTCACCTCCTCGCGGTAGAGAGGGGCCAACGACTACATATAAAAATATTATTTCATATGCAGGCGCCTAACGAATGAAGGGACCGATTATCTGCCAGTATAAGGAGATCCCCTATACCAAGCGCCAACAGTCTCTTTGAGAGTGGATGAGCGGGTATGAGTAAGGGCACTCTATTGTCCTCGGGAAAAGAAATTGTTCCCAACGGCGGAGGAACCAGTTTGGTCAACGGCATTAGGATGCAGAAGGCAACGAAAACCACTGCATTAAAGATCCTGAGAGATTTTCCAATAAATTCACATGACATGGCTGCAACGTCAAGATCGGAGCTGGCCGTGTGGATCGTCTACCTCCGTCTGGAGACGACGTCTTAAGAAGAAGAGTAATATAACGAGGGCTCCAGATTTTATCGATAAATGTATCTACAGATAATAAGCTCGAGTAATATTTACTTCGACCCGACCTAAACTTTCAACCTATTACGTCGTGCCCAGTGCATACACTGAGTGACCAAAAGTCACGGTAAGGGGTGTTCCATTAAGAAAATGTGCCAAGTATGACCCCTGAGCGTTGCGGCTATCTGCGGCGTAGCTGAGTAGTCTGTCACAGACACCAGTGTCGTGAAGATGGCAATACGTCGCGAGTCAACCGACTTTGAACGTGGGATGATCATCGGCACACGGAGCATGGGTCGTAGCATTGCGGAGATTACCCGCGAATTCGAGTTTCAGAAGTCAACAGCGCCGAGGGTGGATCTTCAATACCGCAGAGAAAGTGTTACCACGCGCGTAACCCGCCGCACGGGAAGCCCACAGATGCTTAACGAACGGACATCCTGTCACCCTTTAGAACCATACTGGGCGCTCAACGGGCTACTGTGAGTCAAATCACCGCCCAGTTGAACGTTGGGAGTCAGGAACCCATTTCTAGCAGGACTGTATAGAGGCAACTGCACCACATAGGCTTCACCAGCCGACGACCAACTCGTGTCCCTTTGTTGACGCCTCCACACAAAGCTCAACGACGTGCCTGGGCCCGGGAACATCGGTAATGGACAATGGAACAGTGGCGGTGTGTGGTATGGTTAGATTATTCCCAGTTCCAGTTGTATCGACTGGTGGGCGCGTGAGAGTGTGCCGTATGCCCCATGAAGCTATGGATTCCGTGTGTCAGCAAGTTTGTGTCCAGGAGGGAGGTGGCTGGGTGGTGTTCTCATGGTCCTGATTAGGCCCCATTTTCCGGCTGCAGGGAGCGCTGACAGGTGCACGTTATGCGGACATTCTTTCAGACCATCTGCATCCCTTTCTGAACGTAGAGCACCCTATGTAGATACCATGTTTCAACGGGACAATGCACAATGTCACCGCTCTGTGGTGATACGCAGGCGGTTGGAGGAGCACACCAGTGAAGTTACGACCATGGATTGGCCCTCCAGATCCCTGATCTTAACCCAATCGAGCATTTATGGGATGCTGGCGATGCTGGTGTACGCTCCATGAACCCCGCACCAACTACACAAGACCAATTGTAGGTAGCAGTGCAAGATGCGCGGGTCCAGGTCCCACCAGAACGATTCCAACACCTTGTAGAGCCGATGTCTTGCAGTACTGCTGCCGTTTTGAGGGCTCTAGGAGGAGCAACTCGTTATTAACATCAGACTCAGTATCTTCCCATGACTTTTGGCCAGTTTATAGTACGTGGTGAAGAGATGATAAGTACAGAGCAGAAATGACCAATCGGACACCAGTGAGATCCGAACCCACAGCCTCTATATCTCCACAGTTTTCTCGGTTTCATGTTATCACTTTCTTTTATCAACCTTCGTGCATATTTTCTACTATCAATTCATCAAAACAGCGCACTGAAACATCTTCAGTTATACTGTACATTTGATTGCAGACCGCACACAATCAACAGAACGTAATTGAGATATCCTGGTGAAACCGACAGCTATATGATATATTTTAGTACCTTGGCCGGTAAGGTCCTGCCATCTAAGGTTCAACATTGTTCGAGTGAATTCAAAGAATTCTCGCTTCTTATGATATAGTAGCATTTGTACCGCTTCTTCGCACGGGAATTTTCAGGGGATTACATGTTTCCTTCAGGAATTTATGCGAAGTAACATGGCTCTATTCATACATTTAATGCTACATGTTAAAATAATAGTTTCCAACGACAGCCCGGGACAGTAACGAAAATATGATGAAGCTGAACAAAATCGATAGAATGAGGACAATTTCCGAATTTATTGTACGGTACAGCTCCTGTTGCGAAGTTGTGCAAACTTTTCCGTGGTTCTCATGTTGCATATTGTATCTCTGATCACTGGCGTGGCGCTCTGACTTTGATGATACCTCTCTTAACATCTGCCCTACCGAAAATAGTAAAATGGATCTTTAGTTTTTCCCGTTACCCACCTTTAAGTGACATGCACGATATCCGCACGGGCCTTGCAACACAAGTCCAATCTTTCGTAATCATCTGCAGTATTACCCGTCGTACGATAAATACGTACATGGCATAAAGCAACGGAAATAATATATTCTTAAACGTTTGTTATATACAGTCTTTTGACAGATCTAATGTCAACGAAAATATTTGAGAATAATCTTCCTATAAATACCAACTCCATGTGATTACTATGACATGCACCTGATAACACAATCCTGAGTGAGAAGACTTCAAATGAATAGTTTGGTTTAATTAAGTCCACCAATTTTTCACTTTTAGGAATATACAAACAGATAGACAGGCAGTTGTCCAGGTAGCAAATTCCCTAACAGTTTTTATCTAGTCTTTTGGTAAATCTTAAATAATTTCAAAGAATTTGGAAATTTACTGAACATCTCCCTTGGTAAATTATTCCAATCCCTAACTCCTCTTCCTCTATAGGTCACCATCAACCAACTCCTCCGAACCGCTCTGTTATTTTTCAGTAATTAATTATAATGCTAACGTTGGTTATACGGCAGCTGATTATCGCCATTATACTTAGAACATCATCGTTGCGCCTGGAAAAACCTTTGTGATAATGTTGTGGGAGATATACTGACCCGCAGCACGTATATTATCAAGAGCGAAAATTCTCTGACATAACTCGCCGCACAATATTGAACCTTGAATGACAGAACCTTTCCGGCCCAAGTTCTGAGCTGAAATATTTCCACATAGCAGTTTTCGTAGACGCAACGAATATATTATGTTACATGTTTATTAATTCAAGTTTTATTGAAATTTGTCTGTAGGGTGACAAAATATTGAAGGAAGGAATCAGGAGTAAGACAGTCAGAAAAGAGGGGACATTCCACAATTTTGTTGGACAGCTAAATTTGTATCAGTAATTTCAAAACGCCGCCTGTATGGTGTAGTGATTAGCATGATTAGCTGCCACCCCCGAAGGTCCGGGTTCGATTCCCGCCTCTGCCACGAAATATGAAAAGTGGTACGAGAGCTGGAAAGGAGTCCACTCAGCCTCGGGAGCTCAAATGAGTAAAAGGGGGTTCTATTCCCACTTCACCCATCCTCAAAGTAGTTTTCCGTGGTTTACCACTTCTACTCCAGGCAAATGCCGGGATGGTACCTAAGTCGACGACCGATTCCTTGCCTCTTCCTTATCTACCCCTTACAATCTTCCCATCACCCCAAAAGACCCCCGTTCAGCATAGCAGGTGAGGCCGCCTGAGCGAGTTTCTGGTCCTCGTTTCCAGTTGTATCCCCCGGACCGAAAGTTTTACGCTCCAGGACACTGCCTTTGAGGCGGCAGAGGTAGGATCTCTCGCTGAGTCCGAGGGAAAAACCAACCCTGGAGAGTGAACAGATTGAGAAGGAGAAGGAGAACGAGAACGAGAAGGAGAAGAAGAATTTCAAAACTACAATAATCTTAATAATTTCAAAAGCATTGCGTTGCCACTTCCCCTCTTTTTTGACCAAGAGTACTCTTACTGAAATAATGAAATAGAAAAATACATTTCACTGATCTTAATTGTATAATTTATTTTCCAGTCTGTGGGTTGAAGACCCTTCATCTACCAGATATACTGAACATCTACTTACAAAGTTTAAAAAATACCTTGTGGACATTAATTCGATCGGGAGATAAGTATGGCGTGTTGGATTCCCACTTTGCATTATACGTACATACGCAGTTATTTTTTCCTTTTTTTCTCGGGTTTAAGTGGTGTTTTTTTTCTTCTGTATGCAGACGATATCGTGATTGCCTCGAGGTCCAGAGAGAAACTGCAAGAGACACTTGACGCGTTGGTGAAGTGGACATAAGAGAATAAACTTCAGATAAATGAGGAAAAGACAGTATCAATGACATTTAGGAAAGGAGGTAAAGCATCAGAGGTTCATATACATGGGAGACCTCTAAAGAATGTATCGAACTTAAAGTATTTGGGAGTCACACTACAAACTAGAAGTAATGTTTTCTCTACTCACATCAATGACAGGACAAACGCAGCAAACAGAGCCATCAACGACATACAGAATTTGAATAAGTTGTCTATCAAAACAGCCCTGAAACTATTTGACCTCAAAGTCTCACCAGTCTCACCTATGGATTAGAAATTGTATGGCGGCATCTATAAATGAAACAGTTCAAGCAACTAGAAAAAGTGGAAGCTACGTTTCTGAAAAAGGCACTGTGTGTCTCGAAGTATACGCCTTCAAGGCTTGTATATGAGTTAACTCGCGAACCTTTCTACGTAGAGGATCTCCATTGTCACCTGGCGCTAACAACTACACCAACATATCTACGGTTCATAGAGAAATTAAGAGCAAAGAAGAGAGACATATGGAGCGAATTTTACTCGACGGACGCAATGGTCTACAAAGACTGGCAAGGAGGAGGATATGAGCTCAGACACTTGATTACACGCTTTGCAATACACGGATTTCATTATAAGCTGTGTAAAACAAAGAAATTCCATCAACCAGACACGGACTGTGTATGTGAAAGTCGTGGTAAGAGCTGTGAACGTTATCATGCCATGATTTGTACTTGTCGGCGCGAATCGATGATTGCCTCCTGCAAAGATTACTCATGTTATGTTATGTTTTGGCCATTGGCTGCAATACAATATATTTTATTATTATTATTGTGACGAATTAGAAGTACTGTCATCCTTATCCGATTCCGAATCCATTTCAAAAATCAAGAAAACTTAAAGAAGAACACCAGTTAATACAACACGTCTATTTTGATACGCTTCGTGCTACAGAATGACCACACACGCCCCGCCACGGACTACTGGTAACTCGGAAGTCAGAAAGTACATCCGGAACGCTTTTCCAAACATGCTATAACATGCTTCTTTGCACTTTCAGAGATCATACTGTTGGCAAAGGTTACGCTATGTTTAGTTGAAGGCAGATGGCAGGACAGTTGCGAATAGTGAAAATTCGTACCGATGACAATAACACAAGAATTCGTTCAGACAAAAGAAGACAATTCGGGGACAAATGACGCCCCTCACTGCTAACATTAGAGATTTGCGTTCTCGCAGGAGATTTAAGATGGATTGCCGAAATCACTTACTGAGTACTTCTAGCTGACTAGTGTGATGAGCGAAGTGTGAATGAGTGTGTGAATGAGCATGTTTTCATAAAAATTAGAAATGTATTTACTAGTTATAGGTTTTTATTGTATTTCCTTCTTTTATTATTACTGTTATAATTATTACCACCTTCATTTATAATGTCATATTATACATTCTATAATTATTTCTCCGGCACCTCGTCGTCTCCGAAAACCGTAGAAGTAGTCAGTGAGACGTAAAACCAATAACATTAAAAAATGATTATTATTGAGTACCACCATATAAATTTAAAACGAGAGAATTTTTTTTAAAATTACATTACCGTTAAATCATTTCTTAAACGTAAGACAGGGCCTTGTACCCTAACTTCGTCACGAATATTGCTTGCTTGCTTGCTTGCTTGCTTGCTTGCTTGCTTGCTTGCTTGCTTGCTTGCTTGCTTGCTTGCTTGCTTGCTTGCTTGCTTGCTTGCTTGCTTGCTTGCTTGCTTGCTTGCTTGCTTGCTTGCTTGCTTGCTTGCTTGCTTGCTTGCTTGCTTGCTTGCTTGCTTGCTTGCTTGCTTGCTTGCTTGCTTGCTTGCTTGCTTGCTTGCTTGCTTGCTTGCTTGCTTGCTTGCTTGCTTGCTTGCTTGCTTGCTTGCTTGCTTGCTTGCTTGCTTGCTTGCTTGCTTGCTTGCTTGCTTGCTTGCTTGCTTGCTTGCTTGCTTGCTTGCTTGCTTGCTTGCTTGCTTGCTTGCTTGCTTGCTTGCTTGCTTGCTTGCTTGCTTGCTTGCTTGCTTGCTTGCTTGCTTGCTTGCTTGCTTGCTTGCTTGCTTGCTTGCTTGCTTGCTTGCTTGCTTGCTTGCTTGCTTGCTTGCTTGCTTGCTTGCTTGCTTGCTTGCTTGCTTGCTTGCTTGCTTGCTTGCTTGCTTGCTTGCTTGCTTGCTTGCTTGCTTGCTTGCTTGCTTGCTTGCTTGCTTGCTTGCTTGCTTGCTTGCTTGCTTGCTTGCTTGCTTGCTTGCTTGCTTGCTTGCTTGCTTGCTTGCTTGCTTGCTTGCTTGCTTGCTTGCTTGCTTGCTTGCTTGCTTGCTTGCTTGCTTGCTTGCTTGCTTGCTTGCTTGCTTGCTTGCTTGCTTGCTTGCTTGCTTGCTTGCTTGCTTGCTTGCTTGCTTGCTTGCTTGCTTGCTTGCTTGCTTGCTTGCTTGCTTGCTTGCTTGCTTGCTTGCTTGCTTGCTTGCTTGCTTGCTTGCTTGCTTGCTTGCTTGCTTGCTTGCTTGCTTGCTTGCTTGCTTGCTTGCTTGCTTGCTTGCTTGCTTGCTTGCTTGCTTGCTTGCTTGCTTGCTTGCTTGCTTGCTTGCTTGCTTGCTTGCTTGCTTGCTTGCTTGCTTGCTTGCTTGCTTGCTTGCTTGCTTGCTTGCTTGCTTGCTTGCTTGCTTGCTTGCTTGCTTGCTTGCTTGCTTGCTTGCTTGCTTGCTTGCTTGCTTGCTTGCTTGCTTGCTTGCTTGCTTGCTTGCTTGCTTGCTTGCTTGCTTGCTTGCTTGCTTGCTTGCTTGCTTGCTTGCTTGCTTGCTTGCTTGCTTGCTTGCTTGCTTGCTTGCTTGCTTGCTTGCTTGCTTGCTTGCTTGCTTGCTTGCTTGCTTGCTTGCTTGCTTGCTTGCTTGCTTGCTTGCTTGCTTGCTTGCTTGCTTGCTTGCTTGCTTGCTTGCTTGCTTGCTTGCTTGCTTGCTTGCTTGCTTGCTTGCTTGCTTGCTTGCTTGCTTGCTTGCTTGCTTGCTTGCTTGCTTGCTTGCTTGCTTGCTTGCTTGCTTGCTTGCTTCCTTCCTTCCTTCCTTCCTTCCTTCCTTCCTTCCTTCCTTCCTTCCTTCCTTCCTTCCTTCCTTCCTTCCTTCCTTCCTTCCTTCCTTCCTTCCTTCCTTCCTTCCTTCCTTCCTTCCTTCCTTCCTTCCTTAAATGCGGGACTGTTTGTCACCCTATCTGTCTGATCCATCCCGAACAGTCTTGTCAGGTCGTAGTCGAGGAAAATACACATTTAGGATATCATTGTATCTATTTTGCGACTGTGAGTAGGTATAATGTGTCTTATGTTTTTGTCCTGGCAACCTGCACAATATTATTTTATTTCTCCTCCGGTTACTGGCCATCTATTTGTATCTTACCCAAACAAACAGAACTCTATCAATACTGTTTTGTTCCCTGTACAGTCCACCAGTGGTTTACAATCTTTTTTTATTAAGACATTGTATGCGGTAGTGCACGTGGCACAACACGGGACTGTGTGGCCGGGCAGCGCGGCGAGGCGGGGCGAGACTGGTCTGCGCGTGACACCGCTGCTACTGAGAACAATGTTGAACGCTCTCCGGGGAGCACGTGTTGCTGACGGCCAACTCAACGGTGAGAATACTGGCAAAAACATACCTCCTCCTGGCAATATCATGCCATTCTGTTTCATTTGCATTATACCAATGATAAGAAAAGGCTTATGTTAAATACCAACATCGTAAAATAGGCCTAAAAATTTCTCTTTCATTTTATAGAAAAAAGGCACTTTCTGCCTGTCCCTGCTGGTCAAGAGTCTCTCAGAAAGAGGGGGAAATGTCAAAGTAAATCTCACGAGAAGGTACGTCTGGATTAAGCAATTTACATGTGTGTTTGTTTTTATGGCTGAATCCAGCAATAATAATAATAATAATAATAATAATAATAATAATAATAATAATAATAATAATAATAATAATAATAATGGCTTTACGTCCCACTAACTATTTTTACGGTTTTCGGAGACGCTGAGGTGACGCAATTTAGTCCCGAAGGAGTCCTTTAATGAGCTAGTAAATCTACCGACACGAGGCTGACGTATTTGAGCACCTTCAAATACCACCGGACTGAGCCAGGATCGAACCTGCCAAGTTGGGGCCAGAAGACCAGCGTCTCAACCATCTGAGCCACTCAACCTGGCATGGTGGAGAGAAAGATTATGAAGAAGGTACTAGGACTCCAAAGAACAGAGAATGGATCTACAGAAAGAAGGGGAAACCAAGAATTATATCTCAATATGGAAAAGATCTCAGATATCATCCGGAAGAGGAGAGACATGTTCTTCTGACATATCTACAGAATCAACTCTGGAATACTGACCAATGAGATAATACATTTTTTCAGATTAGGAAAACTGCGGTACGCTGGTACCAGGAGGTGAAAAAGGACCTGTAAGAAATGGGAATACAAGGAATGGAAATCAGCAAAAGGGTTGCTTACAAGTCGAGGATCAAGGCCACCAAGTTGTTTCAAGAAACGTTTTGGTCCCGTACCCAAGCGCCGAGAACACAAGAAAGGAGGAGATCGAAGAGTGAAAGGATGAAAGAGTACGCGACGAGGATTGAAGCACTGAAACAGGTGAAGCTGCATTCGAATTAACGTGGTCCATAGTCTGCCAAAACGAAAGGAGACACCGAGGTACCGGAATTTAGTCTCGAAAGATTCTACGTGCTAGTAAATCTACCGACATGAGGCTGGCGTATTTGAGCACTTTCAAATACCAACGGACTGAGCCAAGATCGAACCTGCCAAGTTGGGGTCGGAAGGCCAGCGTCTCAGCCGCCTGAGCCACTAACAACAGCAGGGGACAAACTCCAGCCTTGCCTCACTCCTTTCTGGATTGCTGTTTTTTTATTGCCTTCAATTCTTATCACTACCGACTGATTTTTGTACAGATTGTAGATAACTATTCGATGATGAAATATTCTCGTATGATGATGAAGAAGATGTTTGTTGTTTAAAGGGCACCAAACAACCAATCGGCCACTAATGGTTGGAGATGCAACGAAATGAAACGATAATTAAAACTTCAAACTGTATCCACTGACTAAAATATAAAACGAATGATGATGACAAAATGACTATGAATCCAAAACAATCAGTGGAACCAATTCAAAGTGCCTTCTTTTCTGAGATGATGCTTGTTATTTAAAGGTGTCCAAAATCCAGGTCACCGTCCTCTAATGGTACAATATGATACGAAATGGAATGACAATTTCAAAGTCCAAAATTCACCAACTGACTAGAATTCAAAACTTGATGAAGAAGAATGAATGGATGATTATGAATTTAACATAATCAGCGGACCCAACTCACAGTATTGAAAGTTAAAATTAATTCCAAAATCAATCCACTGACTAGAGTCAAAAAGACGATGAACCATGATTATGAACTTAAAACAATCAGTAGATCCGACAGACAATGACCCACCTTCACAGAAGCTGTCTTAAAACAGTATTATTTACTGACCAAGGGGCTGCCTCCAAAACACAATCCTGAATCGATGATGCTTCTTGTCTAATGGGGTCTAAAATCCAGTTCAACGGCCCCTCATGATGGGATTTAACGCTAATACAATAAAGTAGACTCACAGTGTTCCACACATTATTGTACAACTCACAACTAATGTACGTCGTACAGGTAACGCAGACCTATGGTGTTCCTCACATAGTAGGTACTAATCACAGGCAATGCAGACCCACGGTGTCGCTCATGTAGTACTAATCACAGACAACATAAGCCCGTGGTGTTCCGCATATAGTGGTAGTGGTACTGATCACGGGTACTATAAACCCATAGTAACTCACCCACTGTTGCTACAAATCACAAACCTATTGTGTACCTAACATAGTGGTACTACTCGCAAGTAAAGGCGACCCATGGTATCCCTCGCGTGATGGTAGTAATCACAAGTAGTCTCATGGTTCTAATACAATCATTCCTTGGTCGCCCCTTTTACGACAGGTGGGTGTATTTTTCATCTGCGTCCCCCATACAAAGGGGGTCAGAGCGATAAAATAGGAAGGGATCAGACACTTCGAAAAATGAAGTACCGGACAAAGAAAGGCAAGGGCCAGGAAGGGCGTGAAAATGAAAACTCCCTAGGCCACAAAAGCTCTAATAACGTCGGGGTCGGGAAAGAACAAGAGTTGACCAAGTAAGGTCAGACAGGATAGATGAGGGTGAGGAGCCTGGTAAAAATAAGTGGAAGCAATGCCAGGGATCAGCTTAGGGCCCCGTGGTTGCCAACGCACGCTCCCAAGTCGAGAGCCCCCGGGGCCCCTTCTGGTCGTCTCCTACGACAGGCATGGGTTTATTCTTCATCAGCGTCCTCCACCCACAGGGAGTATCATGATTGTGGCCTTCCTGAGGACTACACACATTTAGTGAGAAGTGTAATATTATTTCGAATGGCAGACCAACTAAATCACAAGGAGGTTTCGGAAGACATTTTTATGTATCATGGAATACAGAAACACCATAGCTGTGCGTATATCTTAGTCACATCTTTCAAAAGGAGAAATACATACATTTATTATTACTGTTACCGTGTTTTTGTGGTAGTTAGAGGTGAAAGAAGGTGCGGGGTGGTGAACAGGTCTCAAGCTACGAAAGTAAAATTAATTTAAAATTTAACAAGGTTATATTTTCTTTTCAAAATCAGAAATAACAAGAATGGCAGGTACAGAGTAGCAAGGCAACAAAGAGCAACAATAGTATTTACAAGTTTTGGGCTTCGGGCCCCGAACTTCCAATTCTCGAGCAGTTAGCCCGAATTTACATGTACATAAGGTTTAGCAAAGGGGCAGAAAACCCCAATCATGCCCAGGAGCACTTGCTCCGAATTACACAGTAATACCTCCTAGAGGCACGCAGAAACAAATTGCAAAAGAGCGATCCGCTCTCAAAGTTTTGAGTCTATCACAAGGCCACACCTAACTCTACTTTCAAGCTGTCCTCTAAGGACGTAAGCACAGGGGTAAAATACCCAACCTACTGAGGTCTATTAAGCGATAAAAGGATAATTACATGACCTCTAAAATACCAAGTTGAGAGGAGGCGAACTGCACTCCTAATACATTTGCTTTTAAAACCTAATCTGGCTCTAGGCCACAAATGCAAGGGCTAATCCCATACTAAAGAGGTGACTTTAGAAAGAAACAAATTTACATAATGTTAAGGAAGAATAGGATGAGAAAATAAGTTCACCTCAAAACAATATGAGTGGGAGCTCGAGAGGGTTAAGCACTCTCTATCCCAATATGTAGTTTAAAAGATAGAATAGATACAAGTTTCTTTACATTTTAAGGAAGGTTACATAATGGAAAAACTTCGGACCCGCCCCGAGAGTTAAACTGCTGAGCAAGCAAGAAAAGAAGTAATTAATCGGCCATTACCTGGTTGTTGACTGCCGCCGAAGAAAGAGGCGCTTCCCGCCCCCTGCTATGTACTTTACACACGAAAAGATGGAACAGAAGTGGCGCAGAGACCCTAAAATCAGCAGTTTATATACTCTCGCGGAAAGTTCGAGGCGTTTTAGGAAGGAAAACACCCGCCCACAATCTTTTATTGGTGGTTAAAGAAAACCCCTACACAAGATGAAGAAGAAACACATCATTGGTGGAAAATTAATTTAAGAAATTCGGGATTGGCTAAATTCAAAACAAGGGGAAAGAAAGGGTTAATATTGCCAACTTAAACAATGACTGAAAGAAATTTAGCAAAGAACAAACTTTTGAAATTAAATTTTCTCCAAAAATACAGTTCTTTCACTCCGCACTAGGGTGCACTATTGTTGATCTTCAGTAGTGTCCTCTAGAAGAGAAAGTTCACACTTCTTACTACAAGCAAAACAAAAATACGTCGAAAATGACACAGTTCAAAAACTCCAAAATTTCCAGGTAGTGACATCTTCTGAGAAAGTAGAAAATTAATACCGTAGATAAAGTTCAGACTTCCTCCAGCAGAGGAGTTTCAACTGGCGCAAATTTTAAATAAGCGGCATGGAGGTGTACCGCCCGGTACAATTACTGTTCTTATAATCATATTCTTCTTGTCGGTACTGGACATCGTATTTGGAAATATTAGTTTTCCACGTAAAACGCTAAAGAAAACTCACTGTATCAGTTTCGAACCAGCAGCACCTAGGAAATTCTCGCGCCACGCCTCTGATCTACGGTTTAATTTCTCGGAGGATAAGAAAGCGTTAAACATAAAAGATCGAAAAATATAATTTACGCAACTTCTACTATGTACAGCTTTTCGATATAGCTCATATTAACGTAGGGATTTGACATCCGTTTTCCAACACTTAATATTGCTGCTCCACTGTGTAGGAAATCGAATTGTCTGACAAAAGAATCCGACTATCCCTGAAATTGAATATCGAGTATCGAAAAATTCTTTTAAGCCATCTGGCCGAGATGTCGTAACAAAACAAACAAACAAACAAACTAGAACTAAACCTGGTTTTGACTTGTGTATTCATAATGAGAAGGTGCTAGCATTAGGGCCTAGGAAAATAGGAACATGCCCAGAGAGGAAGCTAGGTGGACCGGGGTTAGGGAGCGTTCCATCTGTAAAATCATCCGTCTTTTATTCACTGATAACATATTTACAACATTATCAACATTATAACTGAAGCACTCTTTCGAAAGTAAACCAATAAACTACTATTGGGCTCGTACATACAAGAGAGAACAAAAGATCTATTGCCCCCAGGAAATATAAAGAAAAAACAAGTAGTACTAGAGTGTAATATTAAACGTTAACATTAAAGAAAAAGAAACGGCCTTCAACTGGCCATAGGCCCCCGGGCTACAAACCCCGCACATCCACACAGCACAGCACACACAGAAATACAACTCAAACCCAATTACACACCCATTCGCGGCCACAAGCATTAACCTTTCACTCAATATACACATGTAACATTCACTCACGACTTACGCTCCGATGTTCGCAGCCCAGAAGCCTTGGGTTCGAAAGGAACCTCCAAATAGATGCTCTACCGAGCGACAAAATTATAATGAGAACCAAACGCTGGATACAACCAGCCATCAAGACTACGATTGAGAAGGGAAGGGACAGGAGGGGGAACAACCAATGTAGAAACAATACACTCAACTCATAGCGCAGGCGCACTTCAAGTGTCTGTAAGAGTCTATCGAGTCTGAGAGCGTAATAGAAGTTTCTCGTAACACAATTTCTTAAATACATGAAAATATCTGTGATAATAACGAGAAGTAAGATCGAAATCTAAGACAAAAATCGGAAAACGAACAGAGTAAACTGTAATTGAATCGGCCGGGATTGAAAAGTATTAAGTCAGTTTTCACTACCTTTCAGGAGAGAGTAAAGTGTAATTACTCCAATGGAGCTTAACGAATACACTATATTCATGTTCTATATTGTGAACCAGCTACTCGGATAATATTTTTGTTAGTGGAAGGTCAATTTAATTTAATAAACTATAAGTGAACCCGCGCTGTTCCGTAGCATAACTCGCAGTCATATTGTTTTGTCTGCCCTTTCCAATAGTTTTACGAAGATTTAATGCCGGCACTGATTCATTCGTAATGTAGTTTATAACACTTCTGTCCTTTGACCATTCGAGCGTATCTGGACCTTAACATTTTCAAACGATCTTCCCCGAGAGAGTGCAACATACAATTGGCCGCGACTGAATACTGGTTCGGGTAAGTAGACACCCACTTTTTCAAGAGGTTCTCTGCGCTTTGTTACTGGTAATGGTGATAGAGAACATTAGTCAACTTGACACCTTGCCGTCTGCGCGTGCGTCGATGTTTTCTATTAGCAGTACGTAAGTTATTAGAGAAGTTGTGATGATGATGATGATGATGATGATGATGATTATGCTTGTTTAAAGGAGCCTAACATCGAGGTCATCGGCCCCTAATGGTACGAAATGAAATGACAACAAAAGTTCAAAATAATCCACTGACCAAAATAAAAAAAGTCATGAAGAAGGAATGGATGGACATGAACAAAAAGGAACAAATAACAAGCAAACAAAAAACAGTGGATCCAACTCAAAAAAAGGTCATAAAAAATTGATTACTGACCAAGGGACCACTTATAAAGCATAATCCTGAGTCGAGGATGCTTGATGTCTAAAGGGGTCAAAAATACAAATCGAAGGCCCCTCAGAATGGTGCATGTCGCGAGTAAAGTAGAACCATGATATTTGTCATGTTGGGGTACTAATCAAAAGTAGCGAAGACTCACGGTGTTCCACACATGATGGTACTACTCACAAGTATTGCACTTCGTACAGGGAACGCAGACCTATGGTGTTTCTCACACAATGGCGCCACTCATAGCCAGCGCAAACCGATGAGGTTCCTCACCTAGGTGTACTAACCACACGGACTCGTACTATCCTGTGGTGTTCCTCACATAGTGGGTACTAATCACAGGCAACGCAGACCCACGGTGTCGCTCATATAGTGGTACAACTCACAGGCAACGCCCAGACCCGCGGTGTTGCTCACATGGGTACGACGCACGGGTACTGGAAAACCACAGGAGAACCCCCTCTTCTGGTACTAATCACAAACCTATTTCGTGCCTAATATAGTCATACTACTCGCAAGTACAGGCGACCCATGGTGTTCCCCGCGTGATGGTACGAATCGAAAGTAGTGTCATGTTTCTAATTCAATCATCCCTTGGTCGCCCCTTTTAGTCAGCTCGCACGACAGACAGGGGATACCGCGGGTGTATTCTATATGTGCGTCCCCCACCCGCAGGGGGTAGTGTGTTTGGTCCGCGAGAGGTATTTTATTTCCCTCAAGTCCGCCGGCAAGCCGGTTAGGACCCCCCCTATCCGCCACCTGGGACGCGCCACTTGGTAGTATCACCTCTCCCCCTGCTACGCCAGCGTAGTTGGTTCGTAGATTAGAGAAGTTCTGCCAACTGTTGAGTATATTTAGAAGCTGGGAAAGGTCAGAGAATCAAAGAGTATATAGCACAGAATAATATTCTTCCATGATCAGAAGAAGTGTGTAGTCTCTGGCTTGACAGGAAGTAATCAAACATGGCATTACTAAGGATGAAAATCACATATACCCGAATATTAATGGAAGTGTTATTCGCTTACTAACTTGCTAAGTACAGAATGTGTTCTGGGTTAGAGTGACCCTTCTCCGACATTTTTTCGAGTGATCATTTGATGATTTTTTGATTACTCGAAGTTGGCTGAACTCAGAGACCTACCAATGTCCCATGATTCTCCGGCATATAAATCCAGAGAGAATAAAACAAAATGAAGCAAAAGGCCCAGTAAAACGGAGGGACGGATTTGCCAAAGCTGTTTTAGTAAACTCTTTAAATATATAGGTTTAAAACAAATTTTGAAAATGTGACTCAATACCTTTCAACTCCCTGGTCAATTTAATATGGCAAAAAGCAAATCATAATCAATAGTTCACATAAAAATAACTATATCCTGTTCAAATATAATTTACAACTCCACTCATGGCATCCCTTTCATTTCCCGTAATTGGTTAAATAAAATCAACGCTACGGCAGCAATGTTCTCTTTATCTTCGCATAAAGTTTTCATTTTTTCAGAACATCTATAAAATTTACTATTCCTACGGCTAACATTAAGTAAGGAATACGGCGGTGAAACGCAGCGAGTCTTTGACTAAATTACTTCTTCCAACCGATCGTGCTACACATAGCAGTCTTTTCTAGCATAAAGAGAAGCCTGGCTTAATTCTTTCCTATACTGTTCGAAGGTCATTAATTCAATACTTCAAATTACTGGATGTTTGAAAAATGTGGTATTTTGACAGAATGCTTTTCAGCTCTGGCCGATTCAATTGTACATTCTTACATACTGTGTGGTACCTCATGGCTTGTACTCCTACTATATTATTCTTATAGAAATGTACTCTAGCACATTTTGATGTAACGTGGAAAATGTAACGTAGTTTATTTTTTCCTTCTTTCCTTACCCTGAAGTGGTACGGCGGGCCCCTTAAAGGCTGACGCCCTCTCTCTGGCCAGCATAAGTGTTGCAGTGATTTGAGGTGAGGTGAAGGTGAGAGAGGTTGCAGCCGTGGCCTATTAAAGTAACTGTCAAGGATTTTGACCACAGACCCTTATTTACCAACGCGAGTAAACGTATTTTTCTTTGTTTTATAGCTGAGAAAACCGGGATAACAGTTATTTTTTGTTCACCAACAATATTATCTCGGTTTAAAATTTTACCGAAGAAACGTTGGCCGGTTAAATAGGAAATATAATAGTATTGCCAGATGGCAGCTCGTAGTCGACTGGTATGTTTAACCGAAAGAGGAAATGAAATGGCGTATGGCTTTTAGTGCTGGGAGTGTCCGAGGATATGTTCGGCTCGCCAGGTGCAGGTCTTTTGATTTGACTCCCATAGGCGACCTGCGCGTCGTGATGAGGATGAAATGATGATGAAGACGACACATACACCCAGTCGCCGTGTCAGCGAAATTAACCATTGATGGTTAAAATTCCCGACCCCGCCGGGAATCGAACCCGGGACCCCCGTGACCAAAGGCCAGCACGCTAACCATTTAGCCATGGAGCCGGACACTGAAAGAGGAAAATCACAGCGACAAGGAATAGACCAAGAATATTCAATAATATTGTATATACCAGGCGAGTTGGCCGTGTGCGTGGAGGCGCGCGGCTGTGAGCTTGCATCCGGGAGATAGTAGGTTCGAATCCCACTATCGGCAGCTCTGAAAATGGTTGTCCGTGGTTTCCCATTTTCACACCAGGCAAATGCTGGGGCTGTACCTTAATAAAGGCCACGGCCGCTTCCTTCCAGCTCCTAGGCCTTTCCTATCCCATCGTCGCCATAAGACCTATCTGTGTCGGTTAATTATAATTATAATTATAAATAATAATCGATTAGGTGGTTATTTATACTTACTTTTTTATCCTGTACTAGCAAATCGCTACGGTATTCTACATTGTATACGGCTATCGAAGTAAATTACTGTACACTCAGTGAATAATATTTTTTTAAATTGCATGTCTCTTAGCGTTATCTGACAAACAGCATGGGGAGGTCCCCATACGTTGTTTCGAATGTAAAGTACGAGTTGCTGAATGGAGGCTCACTACCTACTGCCATTTACAATCAAGTGGGAATGTTTTGCTTATAATGAATGGTAGGCTCCGGCGCTGTCACAATCGATCTGGGAAGTTTTCGTTACAATAGCAGGCCCCCTTTCCTACATCCAGACATATTACATTTGAAGAGTTTTTTATTATAACGGCAGGCACCTTCCCTACTGCCAGTCAAAATTGAGGTGCGTTGTTATCATTATAATGACACGCCCCTTTTCCTAATGCCAGTGAGCTTACTACCAGTCACGCCGAGTTGGTGAGTTTCCATGATAATAGCAGGCCACTTTGCCTAATGCCAGTCACATTTTAGATGGGTAAATTCGTTTATAATGGCAGCACTGCCATACGCAATCGGGTAGGGGAGTTTTGAACAAAATTTCATGCTCCTTTGCCTTCTGCCAGTCAAATCCAGAAGGGAATTATACATTACAATGGTAGGCACTCCTTACTAATGTAGTTACACAGGAATTGGAGAAGGACCACACTTCTACTGCCAGCCAAAGTCGATGCGGGGAGTTTTGATTACAATAGCAAACGCCCTCCTGCTAACAGTCGCTATCGATTTGCTAAATATTAATTGTAATGACAGACACACCATTTCTAGATCGCTACAAATCGACTTCAATGAATATACTGTATAGGGATCGACATATGAAAGTATACGCAAGTTTACAATACTGCCAACATTCATTTACAGATTAATTGGTGCTAAACGATACGTCATATCAACAAACGGATTGAACCAAAAGACGCCTCTTTTAGCGATCTAAATGGCTGATCTTATGACATTTTCTCGTATCTCCTTTATTTATAGGTTAGATTGAGTTAGAAACGTTGAATAGGATGAAATTAGAGTAAGGTTTTCACACAATGCATTACTTTTCGGATACTTATTTGAAAGCTAGAAACATAGAATTCGGCACGCATGTGGCAACTGGGTGGACCAATGTTTGGGCCCAATTTAATGATTCTATCCTTCCTTTAAATATGTCAAAATATGAATTATACGTGAAAAGTGCAAAATGCACGTACAATCGCGAAATACAGCCAAATATAATGCATAAGAGATAGTGTACCAGAAAAAGTTCATGGGTATTGGGCATGAGAAGGACCTCAGGTAGTGGAAGGTGATTTTGGAGCCGATACAGAGCAGGATAGAACCGCAGGGCGAATAATAGATGGTTGTACTTTTGTTAACAATTTATTTATAATATTCAAAGATTCATTGCCCTGCAATATTAATATAGGACTCAAATCTTTCATCAAAATCAAAGGTTTAAACGGAGATCTTCTAGAAGTCAGTTCGAGAAAAAAGGAATATCACGGATCTTATAGTCATTTTAACTTTTATGAAAACACTAAGTATTTGTCTTGAACCTAGAGTCTTTCCAAGTATTAAATCCAAAAAATGAACACACACTTATTGAAAAATTGAAATAAAAATTTAACTTCTTGATGAATGTTTCTCAGTTCGTTAGCATTGAAATTAAGGATCATAAAACACTTGAAAACCCTAAAATTCTTCTACGTAATGTGAACATGAATTAGTTATTAAATTTGAAAAATAAATCTATCACTAAATATGAACTTGGTAATGATGAAAAGTTATGAAATATTGTTCACACGTAGCACTGAGAATATCACTGCTCAGGATTAATGAAAAGAAAGTCAGTCAGTTTGTGACTACTCACTTAGAAGAGAAGATTTTGCTTACAAATGTTGAATGGGAGTCTGGAACATTCCGCGGAGTGCGGACGGAGACTCGAACTCGGCGATGTTCCATGAAGAGACCACGTTGACGTCCCTCGATGGGTACCATAGATGAAATGATGTCTGATGTAACTGGATCTTGAAGTATTTCACAAAGACTTCCGCTGCTCTTGGAGGTGATATTTGAACACGGAAAGTTCAATTGGCGCGATTAGTAATCACAGATATTATCATTCACTGTCGTAAAACACAGTTTAGCTCGTATTCTAATTTTATGATGCTAAGTGAATAATTGCAGTGCTTGCTGCATAAGACACTATTTAAAATCGTCACTGATAACGTCTATAAATACACAGTTCAAACACTTGAAAATGTAACGTATAATAATTTTTATCACAGTCTCTGGTCACATTCTCTGAACAAATATCGTAAACAGATAAAGCTGATTTTCTGATCGTGATTATATTATATTAGCATGAATTGTCTAATAAAAAGTTCTTAATATTCACCAAGTTTATTACTGGAGAAAGTCGTGTCCTGATATGGCACGAACACTGAGTAAATAAAGAGACACAGTTCAAGGATGTACTGCTTTAAAAGAAATGAGTCCTAGAATAATTAGAGTTATCGTAACTGATGGTTTATGTTTATCACACACGACAGTTTGAGATATCGTAGTAGTTCACTATTATGCGAAATTAACAAAGTTCACATGCCATGCGCTAGTCTGTGAATATCAAATACTTGACTTCTCACTTCAATAAGTTCACAAGTGTGATCTTCCGAAATGTCCTGAATTTTATCGTAGTCGTGGCACGACAGAATAAGTACGGTGCAACGTCTTTTACAAGTTCACCGGGGATCGATTATGGCCATAATTACGGACTCACGAAACGCGACAGCGTGTACTTTCGTAGTGAACGAGACTGCACTGACAGACTGTACGAGGGTCAGACAGTTCTCTCTCCCTCTATCTCACATACACACACTGCTTGCCGGCCTTGACATAGTGACATATATATCCCCGCCAGGAGGGGTGGTGCTATGAATCATGTGACTGAGAGTGCACATTCTTCTCAAACGTTAAATTGTAATAATTCAAAAACTACTTGACAGATTGACTTGAAATTTGCAGGGTTTTACTTTTATAACGTCAGCTACAGTTTAGCGTTGATCGTTTAAGGCGTTAAAAAGGTCATGAAAGAAAAAACTTCGAGAAACGTCTCTAGGGGAGGCAAGTTACAAGCGGCAGGTGACGTCACTTGACCTTGCCTGGCTTGCTCGTGGAGTCTGGTAGTTACTGGAATGTTGCTTCGCTCAGCTGTTCACATATCGGAAGGGAATTGTATGCTGAAATAAAGTTTTTAATCCATATGTGCCAGGGCCTAGGCATTCCTGATACAATAGAGATACGACAAATGGTCATAGGACAAACGTTGTAGATCACTCCAAATTGAACGGAGATTGTGCCATCCGTGTTGTGATACGAGTTACTGTTTAGCCACGAAATACCTCAAAAAAAGATTTGCACCGTCATTAAAATTGCCTCCATATTGCGATATTTTCTGGGGTTGAAATGTGAAAAGTTTAAACATCTTGGAATTTTCCCGTCTGTTACAGGCTGAAACATAGAGTTCTGCTAAATTTCAATTTTCTACCTCGTCTCGCAGATTGTGCCGCCATCTTGAATTGGGGAGGAAGTAAAATTAGGATTTTCAAGAAACTAAAGCTAAAAAAATATATACAATTGGTCATTATTACACCTGAAACGGATAACTCTATGAAAATTTCGCCAAAATAGTCAACGTACAGACTCACGGTCGTTATGGTCTTATTTACATAGATAAGAAATCTGCTCCACGTGCAACACCTTTCGATCAAAGTCCACTGCGGCTTAGCCTGTAGAACCGTCCGTTAATGATATAGGTGCATATGAGAAAAAAGTTTTAGAAATAGATTTCCATTAAGGCTGGTAGATTTCCATTCATGGTGGTCGTGTGTATTTTGTGGGAGAGTAAAATCTCTGGATTTTTTTTTTTTTTACAATTGGCTTAACTTTGTACCGACACAGATAGATTTTATGGCGACGATGGGATAGGAAAGGTCTAGGAGTGGGAAGGAAGCGACCGTGGCGTTAATTAGGATACAGCTCCAACATTTTCCTGGTGTGAAAATGGGAAACCACGGAAAACCATCTTAAGGGCTATCGACAGTGAGGTTCGTACCCACTATCTTCCGGATGTAACTCGCAGCTACGCAGCCCTAACCGCACGGCCAACTTGTCCGATAAAATTTCTGTTTCGGTTCCTTATAAACCCCTAGTCAATTTCAGAAATTCGAAATAGTATGGACTTTAACACCTATCTTCGGACAGGTGGATGCTAAATATTAATATTAAGTTTGGTTGAAATATATCCAGTACTTTTTTCTTGTTATAAGAAATACACTTTACACGCACCCACTCCTGAATTAAGTCCGCTAGGACTTGTAGAGAAAAACAGTCCTTTAATGATATCTCCCTTATCTATCCTCGTATCGAAATGATGTACATGAGAAAAATGTTTTAGAAATTGAATTCCTTTAAGGAAGGTAGATGGCCATTAAATTTGGATGTGTATATATTATGCGAATGCAAAATCACGGTTTCGATTTCGTATAAACCCCCAGTATATTTAATATTCAGAAATAATATTGGCCCTAGAACTTACCCAAGGACAGGTTAAATATCAAGTAGTTTTCAAGTTATAAGAACTCAGACAAACAGACGCCAAAGGTAAAAAATATACTGATGGTCATGATTACACCTAAAACGGATAACTGTACGAAAATTTCATCAAAATAGTCGATGTACAGCCATACGTTACAATTTTGTTTATATAGATTATGCAATGCTTTCTGCCACCGAATTCAATAACAATTCTTTCTCTTGGAACGTCATATGAGGCTTCTTTCTTCGTTTCTGGTCTAAAGCATGGATATTTGATGACACATTATTTGAAAACACTGAACTCAGTTAAAAATTTGTTCACATTTCGATAATGGCGGCAGCACCCAGTCATTTGTTTTCCGAGCGTCAGTATGATTTTTTTTCTGCTAGTTGCTTTACGTCGCACCGACACGGATAGGTCTTATGGCGACAATGGGACAGGGCAGGCCTAGGAGCGGGAAGGAAGCACCCGTGGCCTTAATTAGGGTACAGCCCCAGCATTTGCCTGGTGTGAAAATGGGAAACCACGGAAAACCATCTTCAGGGCTGCCGACAGTGGGGTTTGAACCTACTATCTCCCGAATACTGGATACTGGCCGCACTTAAGCTACTGCAGCTATCGAGCTCGGTATGAAAAATTTAAGGTTCAAATTCAGACTGAAACGATAACTTATTTTTCGTAAACCAATATAATAAATTATGTGGTGAGTACAGAAGTGAGCATTATCCGAGATAATGACATTGTCCGAGTTTTGGAACTCTAAGATAACAGCAAAAGTAACTGCCATTTGTGAGTACAGGTCTCAGCGAGGAAAATGGGAAACCACGGAAAATCATTCTCACGACGGCCGACAGTGGAATCAGCCCACCGCATCGCTAATTCAGAGCTCTATTTCAAGCTGTAACTGTTCGGTGGGGTAAGCTTTGCAAAGGATCGTCTTAACTAACACTTCGATTCTTTAGGCTGCTTTCAAGGGTGCGGAAATGTGCAGGGGATTGGTGATCTGGAGAGAGAGGATTCACCCCACCCCTACCGACGATTTTATTTCATAGGTTCATCTCCACTAAAATAGCCTCGGTGTATTCTCATATTATAATATAACGAGGAAAATTTAGAACATATATATTACTGACAATGTTTTTTACTATGCATATTTTTATAAAAACATCAGCAATAATACACATAATATAGAAATAACTAGCTGATGTACCCGCCCGTGCTTCGCTACGGGATTCTCAGAAAGACTGACTTTGTGGTTTTTCTAACTGAAGTCAACATAGGTCATTACAGAAACGTCAGTAGGAATGTTGCAAAAAAAAAAAAAAAGCAGTGTTATCACATAAAATATTCTATCAAATGAAAAACTGCACATTTTATCACTTTTAACGAACAGTACTACGGTGCCAGTCTAACAGTCCAAAGTTCCAGAGCTGGAATGACCAGGCCGCAGACAGCCGTGAACAGTCTTCTGCCATTATTTCATTAAATACGCATACGGCTCATTCCAATCATTGCCTCAGAGTAAGGATTGTATAACTCGAATGCTATGATGAATCAGTGTGTTGCGTACCAGTAGTATAAGAAAATTTACGAACCAGAGGAATGACATGCTAAAGAAGAAAGATATCTAACTCCCCATCTACTTCCTGTTAACATTCAGGCAGGCTGTTACACTCAGTACGACAGGGCGAGTTGGCCGTGTGACTAGGGGTGCGCAGCTGTGAGCTTGCATCCGGGAGATAGTGGATTCGAACCCCACTGTCAGCATCCCTGAAGATGGTATTCCGTGGTTTCCCATTTTCACACCAGGCAAATGCAGGGACTCTACCTTAATTAATGGGAAAGGCCGCTTCCTTCACACTCCTACCCCTTTCCTATCCCATCGTCGCCATAAGACCTATCTCTGTCGGTGCGACGTAAAGCAAATAAAGAAAATACTCGGTACGCAACAGCAATCCTATCTACCGGAGATAAGTGGCAACAGAAAGCACAAAGCACATCACAACAAACAATGGTCAATGTAATGTTATTGTTGATCAATATGAGCTTTCCATATTGTAGGCCTTCACAGTTTTCTTTCGGCTCTGTGATGTGTAAAATTATTTATAACGTAGACTGTAGTTCCTTATTCTCCGACTTTACATACCGATTTTCATTCAGTTCTCTTACCCATTTTCTCATGACTCGGCGCTGATATGTACTTAGAAACAAAAATCTAAATTCATGAATATCTTTGTGATCATAGCCGGTACGGTAACAATATACAAGACATTAATAATCGGAAATTTAATACTATATAACTTTAGTTATGTAGTATTTATCAATACGACCTCTAATAACAAATATTTGAGAATTAAATTTTAGGCCTTCCCCTAAACTACCATTTCACTCAGCGTGAATCAAATTATTTATGACGTAGATTATACCGACTTATTCCCCGACTTCGCATACCGATTTTCATTACGATAGAACTACTAATAATATAAACATTTGAGAATTAAATTTTAGGCCTTCCCCTAAACTACCATTTCATTCCGCGTGAATACAATTATTTATGGCCTAGACTGTAGCGGCTTATTCCCCGACTTTGCATACAGATTTTCATTAACTTCTCTTCAGCCGTTTTCTCGTGATGCGTGTACATACATACAGACAGATAGACAGACATTACGGAAAATTAAGAAAGTGCATTTCCTTGTTACTGTGGACATAAATGCCATCCTTTTTAAATTCTGAGCAATGTACAGACAAAACTCTTATTATATATAGATAGATAGATTTTTTTGCTAGGGGCTTTACGTCGCACCGACACAGATAGGTCTTATGGCGACGATGGGATAGGAAAGGCCTAGGATTTAGAAGGAAGCGGCCGTGGTCTTCATTAAGGTACAGCCCCAGCATTTGCCTGGTGTGAAAATGGGAAACCACGGAAAACCATTTTCAGGGCTGCCGATAGTGGGATTCGAACCTACAGTACTATCTCCCGGATGCAAGCTGACAGCCGCGCGCCTCTATACGCACGGCCAACTCGCCCGGAAGATACATAGATAGATAGATAGATAGATAGATAGATAGATAGATAGATAGATAGATAGATAGATAGATAGATAGATAGATAGATAGATAGATAGATAGAGTGCCAGACCTTGAGCAATAAAGCAACGTAACGGTGGCTACTCCGCACCTGCAGCCTATTGTTCACACACTGACTGACAGAGCAAATGCAACACCAAGAAGGAGTGGTTCGAAAGGGATGAAAGTTGGGGAAAAACCAGAGACGGCACGGACGAATAATTGATGTTTATTTCAAACCGATATGCAGGTTACACAATGCGCACGGCATCGACTCAGTAGGATGTAGGACCACCGCGAGCGGCGATGCACGCAGAAACACGTCGAGGTACAGAGTCAATAAGAGTGCGGATGGTGTCCTGAGGGATGGTTCTCCATTCTCTGTCAACCATTTGCCACAGTTGGTCGTCCGTACGAGGCTGGGGCAGAGTTTGCAAACGGCGTCCAATGAGATCCCACACGTGTTCGATTGGTGAAAGATCCGGAGAGTACGCTGGCCACGGAAGCATCTGTACACCTCGTAGAGCCTGTTGGGAGATGCGAGCAGTGTGTGGGCGGGCATTATCCTGCTGAAACAGAGCATTGGGCAGCCCCTGAAGGTACGGGAGTGCCACCGGCCGCAGCACATGCTGCACGTAGCGGTGGGCATTTAACGTGCCTTGAATACGCACTAGAGGTGACGTGGAATCATACGCAATAGCGCCCCAAACCATGATGCCGCGTTGTCTAGCGGTAGGGTGCTCCACAGTTACTGCCGGATTTGACCTTTCTCCACGCCGACGCCACACTCGTCTGCGGTGACTATCACTGACAGAACAGAAGCGTGACTCATCGGAGAACACGACGTTCCGCCATTCCCTCATCCAAGTCGCTCTAGCCCGGCACCATGCCAGGCGTGCACGTCTATGCTGTGGAGTCAATGGTAGTCTTCTGAGCGGACGCCGGGAGTGCAGGCCTCCTTCAACCAATCGACGGGAAATTGTTCTGGTCGATATTGGAACAGCCAGGGTGTCTTGCACATGCTGAAGAATGGCGGTTGACGTGGCGTGCGGGGCTGCCACCGCTTGGCGGCGGATGCGCCGATCCTCGCGTGCTGACGTCACTCGGGCTGCGCCTGGACCCCTCGCACGTGCCACATGTCCCTGCGCCAACCATCTTCGCCACAGGCGCTGCACCGTGGACACATCCCTATGGGTATCGGCTGCGATTTGACGAAGCGACCAACCTGCCCTTCTCAGCCCGATCACCTTACCCCTCGTAAAGTCGTCTGTCTGCTGGAAATGCCTCCGTTGACGGCGGCCTGGCATTCTTAGCTATACACGTGTCCTGTGACACACGACAACACGTTCTACAATGACTGTCGGCTGAGAAATCACGGTACGAAGTGGGCCATTCGCCAACGCCGTGTCCCATTTATCGTTCGCTACGTGCGCAGCACAGCGGCGCATTTCACATCATGAGCATACCTCAGTGACGTCAGTCTACCCTGCAATTGGCATAAAGTTCTGACCACTCCTTCTTGGTGTTGCATTTGCTATGTCATTCAGTGTATTTCCCTCTGGCAAGTCCATCTGAAATCCGGACAAAAATATAACTTCCTTGAAGCCCTCCTCCCTTTTTATCGCTCTAAGTAGCTCGAGCTTAACACCACTCCTATACTTCTTGGAGGGAGTGTGTTTCCGATAGGCAGCCAATAGGACGACATTCACTTCAAGAGTGTACAATCAGAATAACTTTCCAATGTGTATAATTCTTTTAATAACAACAGAATTCAAATAAATCTTGGAATAACAACAGAATTCAAACAAAAACTTACATTTTTTCTTGGGGAGACGGTAATTTACTTACTACGGAATGATATAATGCACTCCCTCCCCCACATCTATACCCAGTGTTATGCTCAGTGGAATACCAGTAACATTTAGCGATCATGTAAGGAACCTTCGAGTAGTATTCGATAAATATTTAAGTTGGTCGGAACATGTCACAAAAATTTGTCAAAGAGTATTCTACTCATTACATTCTGCAAAAAGGATGAGGGACTTCCTTCCAAAAAACACAAGAAAATTATTAGTACAGAGTCTAATATTTTCAGTATTTGACTACGGAGATGTAGTTTATAATAGTATGAGCAAAACACTTTCATGTCGACTACAGCGAGCCTACAATTCTTGTGCTCGATTCGTATCAAATATCCCAATCCAAACTTATATTAGCCCTTTCCTCTCTCAGCTGTCATGGCTAAGATTGACTGAACGACGTAAATACCACGCTGTTTCCCTTCTCCACAGTAATTTGCAAACAAGCAAACCAGACTATCTTAGAACAGAGTTTAAATTCCTCTCCCCTTACGATAGAGCTCCCTCAAGACCATCCACATGTTCCCTCTTGTCCATTCCCACTCACCACAGTAACTCGTACAACTCATTCATACCTGCTACCATACGTTCCTGGAACTCAGTCCCATCTGAAATTAGAGGCATAGGCAATCCGAGGCTATTTAAAAGGAAATGTTTAATATGGTAGTCAAATATGTAAAAAGTAAATTTCACTAACGTAAAATTTTAATAATTAGCTCTTAATTATCAATAAGGATACAAAATTATAGAGGTTAAGTAAATTAATTTTAATGATTTTTTTAAAATATATGTAAAAAAATTATTTTATGTACATTATTCTGTAAAATGTGTAAAGCTGTTGTGGTTTGGCATAATAGCAGGCTTCATAGCCTGAGCTCCGGCATATAAGAAAGGCAATAAACTAAACTAAACTCGGTACTGCCTGAAATAAAAATAAACAATAATAGTTAAGCCCTAGGATCCTTCTCCCCTCCCCCCCCCCCCCCAATCATTTCTTTCTTATTTTGCACCCTGCTGCTTGCGGTGTGTGTCTAGTTTCAATCTCATAGTTACTGCATAGCAATTAACGTCATTATAGCTGGAGATTTCAGTGGTAATATCACATCTTTTCGTAGACACCTAAGGCACGTCTTTAAGGAGCTGCCAGGTGGAGATTATACACTTGATCAAGAGCTATTACTACATGCTCCAGCTTCCAACAGCCCTAATTAGCAAGACTAATGTGTCGCTCTTGGAGCAAGCCACTGTGTCATGCTATACCGCACGGAGGTATCAAAGTAGTCCTTGCCAAATTGTGTCGCAAAAGGCAAGGAACGAAGCGTGCTGCCCCTTATGTGAGGGGAACGTTAGAAGACTCTCACAGAACCTCACATGATAGAACAAGGGTGTATCCGTGATTATGTTACGAGGTTAATCCCAAAATTGATGATGATGCTTGTTGTTTTAAGGGGCCTAACATCTAGGTCATCGTCCCATGATGGTACGAAATGAGAGGAAATGCAGTGACAAAATAAAAATCCTAAATCCTCCACTGACCAGAATTCAAAGCGTGAGGACGAAAAATGAACGGATGGATATGAATTTAAAGCAATCAGTGGAGTCGACCCGCAATGCCTCAGTCTCAGAAACTGACGGAAAACAATAGTAATACTGACCAACGACTACTTATATAGCTCAAAATACTGAATCTATGATGCTTGCAAGCTAAAGGGGTTCAAAATATAGGTCATCAGCCAATGATAATGGTACTTATCGCTTGGAAAGTAGAACTATGGTATTTGTCATGGTGCGGTACTAATCAAAAGTATCGTAGACTCGCGGTGTTCCACACATCACATTATTGTACTACTCACAGGTAATGAAATTCGCACAAGAAAAATACAGACCTATGGTGTTTCGCGGCGCCATTTACAGGCAACGCAAACCTATGGTTTTCACCACATAAGTATACTAACCACAGGGACTCGTACTATCCCGTGGTGTTCCGTGTATAGTGGGTACTAATCATAGGCAAGACAGAACCCTGGTGTCGCTCATATTGTGCTACTCATCACAGGTACCGTAAAAGCCTGACCGCGCGGTGCTCCTGCGCGCTACTAATCACAAACCTATTTGGTACCTAACACAGTGGTACTACGCGCAAGTAATAGATACCCATGGTGTTCCCCGCGTGGTGGTACTAATCACAAGTAGTTTCATGGTTCTTATCCAATCATCCCTTGCTCGCCCCTTTTAGTCACCTCATACGACATCGTAGGTGTATTCTTCGTCTGCGTCCCCCACCCGCAGGGGGTTGTGTGTTTGGTCCGCGAGAGGTATTTTATTTCCCTCAAGTCCGCCGGCAAGGCGGTTAGGACCCCCCTATCCGCCACCTGGGACGCGCCACGTGGGAGTATCACGTCTCCCCCTGCTACGCCAGCGTAGTAGGTTCGTGGAATCCCAAAAATAAGGTCTCCTACTCTGTTCGTGTGGCTGTTGGTCACAATATTGCTAAGAGTATTTCCCGCGCTTGCATATAAACATGCGTACGTCGCGCTGAAGCACTCAGTCTTGGCTTGGCAGCCGTTGAGCCTGAAGCTCACATTGGGTGTTACCGCCAAGTGCATGGATGTCAAAAATGTTCGTAAGTGGTGTAGAGAGATTGCAGCCGGTCGGACTGAAATTCACGACGAACAAATGAGCGGGAGACCGTCAATTTCCGTCGAGACAGTCGTGAAGGTTGAGCAATTCATGCGTGAAGATCGGCGGATCACCCTGGATGATCTCTGCACTTTGGTTCCTGAGGTTTCCCGAAGCACCGCTCACAGAATTTCAACGGAAAAGTTGAAATACCGGAAGTTGTGCGCAAGATGGGTGCCAACACTGACGACGAGGTGAAAGATAAGGTACCTGAACAGCATGGCGGCGAGCTGGTGTGACATGGGCATACAAAAACTGTCACGGCGTCTACAAAAATGCATCGACCGAAATGGTGATATTGTAAAAAAAAAAAAAAAAACGTTCAAGCTGTAAAATGATGTACTTTAACATTTGACTGCCGGCCGCAGTGGTCTGGTGGGTATAGCTTTGGTCTACTAATCCCAAGTTAGCGGGTACAAACCCGACTGAGGTCGGTGGGTTTTAAGGGTCTTTAAAGGTGACAACCCCATGTCGTTGTTTCCGGCACGTTAAAGAACTACTACGGGACGAAATTCCGAAAACCCGGCGCCTGTTACGAACGGACGGATGTCAACTTCGATTACGAATACATTTTGACTCTAACGTTTCCGGACTACGCTTACTTATTTCAGATTGATCCATTTATCATCCTCCAGCATCCATGAAAGTTCGTAAGATCATCACGGATACACCTTCTATTTTGTCGTGACAGCGTGTATAAAATAAGGCCCACATGAATTCGAACGAAATAATGTGATCACAATCCGTCTTATAGCTCCAGAGCTAATAATTTGACTGGAAATGTGGGACATCAGAGAAAATGTAACCTTCGTCTTATTATTATTATTATTTTCTTCATGGGGCCTTTAAATATTAGTTCCTAATCGTGACACTAGATGGGCTTCATCTAAATATGCAGGGGTCCAAAACCCCACTGTCGGTAGCGCTGGAAATGATTTTCCGTGGTTTCCCAATTTCACGCCAGGCAGCTTCCTTTCCACTCCTAACCCATCGCCGCCATAAAACCTGTCTGAGTCGGTGTGAAGTAAAACAAGTTGTAATCTAAACATGCAGGGCGACGTATATTATTTGGTTAACGAATAATAGGTCCTAACCCCGAACCTATAGAAATACAAGAGTAGTTGAGATGTCTAAAAATATGGTATTTCACGCCTTACATTCACATAGCGAAACGGACTAAATCTCACAATAACAACATGGCAAAGGAACGGTCCAAACTTTGAAAATGGAAAATTATTTCAAAAATCAATTATTTTACCGTCAAAGAATAAATCCTGACTCCTTGTGTAGAAATATCGTCACAAACAAAAAAAAAACAAAAAGCAGACAGACAGGAAAAATACAACTAAAACTGGTTTTGACTTGTGTATACATTACCCGAGGTAAGATCGAAATCTGAAACAAAAAAATTTGAAATGTGGAGACAAAATTGTAGTTTTTAAATTGCAAACTGAGACCAACATCAACATACCACAACGGTTTCCCTACGACCCTTAGGGAAAATATGGGGACTGAGAAGGTGAGATATTTTATAAATTTGCTTCATATCAATATTTGAAAGCAAATTTTGATCCATGACGTAGAATCAATAGCGAATCTTACGCCCAACATGACGGTACTATTGAGGAATACGTAGGTCAAAGTCATATGAAGAACGAAATTTCGAAAGTTGTTACCAAACTTTTTGGTACCTTACCTTGTTTGTTAGCATTCGAAAGATTAATTCGAATAGAATTGAGCAGTGTCACAAAAATTCTTCTCTGATTATAACCGCACGCAATCATACAACTTACATATTCGCACGCGCCAACTGCAACAGAAAGATACGGAGTGGTATGTTTTGCACAAGTTTGGGCCATATAATTATCCATCCATATCACTAGGCAGCAAAGTACATTCACAATAAACATTACAGACCATAACGAAAAGTAATTTCCTCACCCGTCACCGCAAGATTTTTTTAAAAATAGTACTAAATAACGAATACAAGTAACTAATACTTAAGCAATGATGTTACTATTCTCGATGTTAGAGCCAAGTAACTACAAACTCACATTATTACCCGTTTTGTAACGCAGGTTATCAGACTGAGGGGAAGAATCGATTTTTTCCTACAAATGTTCAATTATTACCCAAATAATTGAGCGATTAGTACGCGCTCTCTAAAACAATTGTTAAAAATTGAACATTAGCGGCCTAAGCCGTTCAAACCGCCACAGCAACACTTAAGTAGACAAACACAATACGTTGAAATCGGTTGCCATATAACATTGCACAGAAACGTGCCTCATTAAAAATGCCCAACTTCAAATTGAGGCCCATCCCTTGCAGCGTTATTCTTTCGGGACACGAACCATATGGTTTTGTGAATATAAGGCTTCTTTGCGAACTTCGTATACTGTATGTTCTGGTTTCAGAGTTATTAGTCGCAAATCAAATCACATTCCTTAAAATAGTTAATTTTTTACGTCCATCTTCCAGCATATTTCGCTGGGGCCTACTGTATGTCATATGTTATTTCTTCTCATGTCCTACAAGTAGTTCCTGAGTTATACGCTGAAATATGAGCGCATGATTCCGTTACCCTACGGCTTGAATATACTGTATGTACGCTGATTTTATACACATCACGTCCAAACGCAACCTCCCACAGGTATCGACACCTAGTACAAGCTTAAGCTCCTGGCAGGGTGATCCAAGCCAGACAGATCTAATGATGAGTCACAGTAAAATCGATACCGTTGTCCTTCATGTTAGGCGTTGGGAATAGGGTTAATTTTCCCATTTCGCAATAATAATAATAATAATAATAATAATAATAATAATAATAATAATAATAGTTTTTTTAAAATTTCTTGTGGCTATTTCTAGCCGAGTGCAGCCCTTGTAAGGCAGACCCTCCGATGAGGGTGGGCGGCATCCATCATGTGAAGGTAACTGCATGTTATTGTGGTGGAGGATAGTGTCATGTGTGGTGTGTGAGTTGCAGGGATGTGAAGGACAGCACAAACACCCAGCCCCCGAGCCGAGCCAATGGAATTAACCAATGAAGGTTAAAGTACCCGACCCGGCCGGGAATCGAACCCGGGACCCTCTGAACCGAAGGCCAGTACGCTGACCATTCGGCCATCGAGTCGGATCTAATAATAATAATAATAATAATAATAATAATAATAATAATAATAATAATAATAATAATAATAATAATGATAATAATTTACGGATACCTTGGAATCAAACCCCGCAGAGGTAGTCGGATTTTTGAAGTGTGGAAAAATCCACAGTTCTAACCCTTCAGGCAAGCAACTCGATGTTAAAATCATCCTAGGGATATGAGCTACGAATTTTCGTTAAATAAATTATAATAAAGTATGACAATATCTTCTTTATTTATTCATAAAAATTACAATTCTTTTCTTAATCGTCGTTATATGGTCGATAGATCACGGCCGACTTGATGCGTTGCTCCAGCTAGGAGCGCAGCGAGGGATCCAGTCGGCCGTGATTAGATTAGCAGTTTGCCTTTTTTCTACCACTACGAGCGCTAATGTGAGCCAATGCAGAGTTTTACTTAATCCCTTATAACAACATACGGTGTCGATATTTTTAAAAAGTTCCTGAAAGTACTGAACCAAAGAACACATTACAGAGAGAATTATGTAAGGAAGTTAATTTGGCTAGGATTTTAATGAAGAAGAAAACGAGTAAAGAATTAAGCGATTTTAGGCTGTTTTTCCGGACTGCATTTAAGCCTGAAGCGTTTTTCGAAATTTGTTTTGTAGTTTGATAGCGGTATCCAAGACTCACAATTTGAAACCTTTCCGGGCTATTTATCCATTCAAATTTCGGCTTAATTTTACGCATTTCGTTGTACTGGGACCCTTACTTTGTCTGCTATTTTTTTTTTCAAAAAGTCAATTCGACACTCCATGCCGTACCATGTCGGCGTGTAAAATATCTCTGGTGATACATTTGGTGTTCAACTGACAAAATTCATTAAATCTCGGCCAAAGACGTCCAAGAGAAACTCTGTTTATTCTGCCGTTTAGTAGGCTTAGAGTAAAACGCAACGTCGAAATTGACGAGCAAGCAGCCACATGGCGTCAAATTAAGATGCTTGCACACGGTAGCTGCGGCCATACGATTATTACTACTATTATTATTATTCTACCGGGAGGTACACCTCTACGCCGCCCATTTAAAACTTGTGCCTTAAAGAACTCCTCTACAGGAGAAACACTGAACTTGAAACTGGACCAACTTATAAACTTTCTCTGAAGATGGCACCACTAAAATTTTGTTATTGTAAAGTCTCCAGTACTGTGTGAATTTCAACTTGTTTTTTTTTTTCATTTATCAAGAAGTTTTGACATTCTCTCATAGATGCCACCGCCAAAAAGAACTATGATCATGCACCCTGGTGCGAAGTGAAAGAACTTTTTTGAAGATTTTTTTTTTTTTGGTATTCATAAGTTTTTTCCTTACTAAATTTTGTTAATTCATCTTTAGGTTGGCAATATTTATCTTTTCTTTCCGCCGGTTTTGAATGTAGCCAATCAAGAATTTCTGGAATTAATTTTCAACCAATCCCGTATTTCTTCTTCGATATTGAGTGTAAACTTTTCATCCACCAATAAAATTGTGAGGGTGTGGCTGTGGGTGAAAGGTCTCGAACTTTCCCCGAGGGTTTATAAACTGCAGATGTTCTCGTCTCCGGGCCATTTGATCAACATCTAACTCTCTCTCTCTCTCTCTCTCTCTCTCTCTCTCTCTCTCTGTGTGTGTGTGTGTGTGTGTGTGTGTGTGTGTGTGTGTGTGTGTGTGTGTGTGTGTGTGTGTGTGTGTGTCAAGCAGGAGGTGGGAGGCGCCTCTTTCACCAGGCAGCAGTACCCCGACAAGGTATGCCCACTTAACATCTTCATTTTTGCTAGCTCCGCAGTTTAACCCGAGGGAAAGGCTCGAAACTTTAATTATGTAACCAACTTCCTTAAAATATAATTCTTCGTTCGGCTCATGTAATATTTCATAAATCTTTAACTGTAATCCGGGGATATAGAGTGATATACCCTCTCGAGCTCCCCTTCATCTTAGTTTGAGGTACCGCATTTGTTTCTGCAATGTATTGAAGTTATCTCCATGCGCGCTACCTCAATAGTTTGGGATTAGCCCTTGTTTCGTTGGCCAAGTGCCCTATAGGTTTTTAATTTTTTTTGGGTGGGGGGAGCTTAATCTTGACTCCATTCCGGTTGTACTCGGGCCGTTTATTGAATCTGGTTTTTTTTTTTCACTAAGGCCCCGTAGGTTGGGTACTAGATACCTCTGTGTAATAAGAAGGCTATTTGTAAATAGTGCCTTGTAAGGCCAGTGATTACTAGATTCTCATATTGTGTTGCCTGGAATAGGCTTAAGAACTGAGAGCGTGTGAGCTCTTTTTCAAGTGTTGTAAAATTGCCTCTGGGAGGCCTGATATTGGAATTTTGGGAGCAAGTGCTCCAGGTATTAGAGGATTTCTGCCCTTTGGGTAAATGTATATTCTTTGTCAAATCGAGCTGGGTACCCAAAAATTGTAAAACTAGGGGTTTGTAGCCCAAGAAAGTTCAAGTTCGGAAATCTTGGATCTTTCTAAGTCTTGTTTCTAATTTGCTATGTCATTGTTATTTCACTATGTGAAAAATTGTTAAAGTTTTGTTATTTTTTTCGAAAAATATAACCTTTGTTAAAGTTTTAAATTAACTTTGACTTTGTAGTTAGACCCATTCACCCCGGCACCTTTTTTCACCTCTACTGACCCACGGGTAACCCCGTAACAATTATTATTATTATTATTATTATTATTATTATTATTACCTCGTAAAATATTAATATGGGTACCCTGGAGACGACCAAACAAAGAAAAAGGCTGGAAAGAGCAGACCTAGGGAAAGATGGCTCAGCGATGTAGAAGACGAGCTCAAGAAACTGGGTATGAAACACTGGAGAAAGAAAGCAAAGCGAGTGACAAAGGAGGCCAACATTCTTCATGGACTGCAGCACCGACTGGTATGTAAGTAAGTAAACGTCAAAGTGCAAACAAACAAAAGTCAGGAAACTACAAAACTCAAAATTACTACTTATAAATTAAACATTCAGGATTCACAATGCTGTTATTTTGTCAGTCCTGCTTTACACTGAAAATTGTACTCTGACAGGGAAAGGTATCGATTTCTAATTTCGTTCGAAAATAAAAATGATTCGATAACTTTTAGGAAGATGATAATGATTATGATGATGATGATGCTTGTTGTTTAAAGGGGCCTAACATCGAGGTCACCGGCCCCTAATGGGACGAAATGTTATGACCATTTAAAATCTAGAATCCTCCACTGACCAGATTCGAAAACACGAGGGCGAGGAACGAATGGATGGATATGAAGTTAAAACAATCAGTGGATCCGACCCGCAAAGCTCCACATTCCCAGAAACTAGCGTTAAGAAATAGTATTGCTGACCAAATGATTGCGTCCAAAGCATAATACTGATACGATGACACTAGTAGTCTAAACGGGTCCAAAATCTAGGTCATCGGCCCCTCAAACTGGCACTTATCGCTAAGAAATAGAACCATGCTATTTGTCATGTTACGGTACTAATCAAAAGTAGCGTAGATTCGCGGTATTCCACACATTATGGTACTACTCACAGGTAATGAAATTCGCACATGTAACACAGACCTATGGTGTTTTGCACACTGCAGCGCTATTTACAGGCAACGCAAACCTATACTGGCAACGCAAAACTATGGCGTTCCTCACATAGTGGGTACTAAGCATAGGCAAGACAGAACCATGGTGTCGCTAATCCCATGGTGTTGCGTATATAGGGGTACGAATCACAGGTACTCTAGCAGCCGGCAACGTACTCTATTGCTACTATACACAAACCTATTTGGTACCTAACATAGTGGTACTTCGCGCAAGTAAAAGCGACCCATGGTGTTCCCCGCGTGGTGGTATATATCACAAGTAGTTGCATGGTTCTAATAAAATCATCCCTTGGTCGCCCCTTTTAATTGTCTCTTACGACAGGCAGGGGATACCGTGGGTGTATTCATCGTCTGCGTCCCCCACCCACAGAGGATTGTGTGTGTGGTCCGCAAGAGCTATTTTATTTCCCTCAAGTCCGCCGGCAAGCCGGTTAGGACTCCCCTATCCACCACCTTGGGACGCGCCACGTGGGAGTATCACCTCTCCCATGGCTACGCCAACGTAGTATGTTCGTGGCTTTTAGGAAGAATTAAAGAAAACAATTCCGGAGACTTCTCAACACTATTACACGAAGCCAGCCAGAAATCAAGTGAAACTGGTCTTCTGAAAGTCGGAGGAAACCATGAAATGCATTTTTTTTCTAGTTGTTTAAAGTCGCACGAACACATTGAAGGATTCCGATAATGGAAAGATGGGAAATGATGTAAAATTCAATAAAATATGCCCTACTGTTTCGCGACATTGTAATATAAGTGAAATAAATATTCGTTTTTATTTTCATTTGTTCACTATTTGCTTAACGTCGCGCCGACACAGATAGGTCTTATGGCGACGATGGGAGAGGAAAGGGCTAGGAGTGTGAAGGAACAGGACTTATTAAGGTAAAATTTCAGCAATTGCCCGGTGTGAAATTGGGAAACCACGGAAAACCATCTTCAGAGCTACCGACGGTGGGATTCGAACTCACGATCTCTCGAATGCACGTTCACAGCCACGCGACCCATACGGCCAACTCACTCGGTTGGCGGACAACTGCACAAGCCTAAAATACATCATAGTTTTAAACGGCCATGGTTGCAATTTTAATAATACGTACCACTGAATAAAAATTCTTCTCAAATTATATTATTATTATTATTATTATTATTATTATTATTATTATTATTATTATTATTATTATTATTATTATTATTATTATTATTATTATTATTATTTACCCCCAGGGTTGGTTTTTCTCCCAGGACTCAGCGAGGGATCCCACCTCTACCCACTCTAGCGACTTTATGGAGCATGAGGCATTTGGTCGGGGTTATAACTGTGGTGGAGGAGCAGTACCACGCCCAGGTGGCCTCACCTGTTATGCTGAGCAAGGGTCTTGTGGTGGATGGGAATATTGGAAGGGTCAGCATCTACCTGGTAAAGAACTGGGGAAAACCACGGAAAACTACTTCAATGATGGCTGAGGTAGGATTGGAGGCCCGTCTACTCAGTTGAACTCCCGAGGCTGAGTGAACCTGTTGCAGAGCCGGGAATCGAACCCGGACCTCCGCGGGTGGCAGCTAATCACACTAACCACTACACCACAGAGGCAGGTAATAATAATAATAATAATAATAATAATAATAATAATAATAATCCGGCTCCTTGGCTAAATGGTCAGCAAAGTTACTTTCGGTTTAGAGGTTCCCGGGTACGATTCCAAGTAGGGCCGGGGAATTTAAAAGCGCTTGGTTAACACCTCTAGCTCTGGAACTAGGAATTTATGTTCGTGTTAATACACAAAACTTCATTACACAGTACACATCACGTCTACTAACAACCACTACAGAAGTAGGCAATCTATATAAATGTATGAATTTTGAAGTAGATTTTAGTTTAATATTTGTTTGTCATAAGTCTGTACAGTCCGACTCGTTGGCTGAATGGTCAGCGTACTGGCCTTCGGTTCAGAGGGTCCCGGGTTCGATTCCCGGCCGGGTCGGGGATTTTAACCTTCATTGGTTAATTCCAGTGGCCCAGGGGTTGGGTGTTTGTGCTGTCCCCAACATCCCTGCAACTCACACACCACACATAACACTATCCTCCACCACAATAACAGGCAGTTACCTACACATGGCAGATGCCGCCCACCCTCATCGGAGGGTCTGCCTTACAAGGGCTGCACTCGGCTAGAAATAGCCACACGAAATTAAAAATTAAAGAAGTCTGTACAGAGTTCTCCTCCATATTCAACAGACACTACGCATATGGCTACCAGAATGCACGAGTGAGTTAATTAATGAATGATTCCATGACTGAATTGTCATGCATGCATGAATGAAACACTTCTCACCCAGTCACGGATAACAACCAACTGAGGAGAGAGCATTCCATGAGTCGGCGGATAAATACATAGGTGAATTTATGAATGCATGAATAACTCTATAATCTACCTTAATTTGTTACTCCTTACACGGGCGGAAAACCATTCCACATGCAAGGACCACGCCTATAACTACTGCCCGGTCGTGTTATCCACCCCCGGTGAGGAAAAGGGCCACTTTGCCAGGGATAACACGCCCGGCCCTTTCTACTGAGGCCCAAAAGGAAGAACGCACCTACTCTAGCAGTTGTCAAACATTAATTTCTCACCATTCCATATTTCAGCAGGGCACATGTAAGCGGAAATCCCGCTCCCCATGTGCCCCACTTCCCTTCTTATATCTCGACATTTTCCCTGGTGCATTTGCTGACACTCTACCCTATTCGTTTGGGGTAAGTCCGTCCTACCCCGTCCTCCCTCAGTTATGTCCTTACAATTTATGAATTAATTTGTGACTCCTTAGACGGGCGGAAAACCATTCCACATGCAAGGGCCAAGTCTATAACTACTGCCCGGTTGTATTTCAGCAGGGCACATGTAAGCGGAAATCACGCTCCCCATGTATCCCCCTCCCTTTCTTCTATTCTCTGCTGGATTTTAGTTTAATAAGATGGATGCTAAAATGAACTGAAACAGAACTTCAGGGACGCACTTAGAAAACGTAATCAGAAATGTATATATAAATAACAGGAAATAGATAATCGAATTACCTGCACGAGTTATGAACCACTTCAAACGAGTTCAAACTGTTGAATCAAGTTTCAAATATTCTTCTTTTCGGTCTAAATTATTCTAACTACAGTGAACGACTTCTGAACTCGGCAATGGAGAACGGGAAAAAATTATACAAACGGGTTTCCACTAAATCAGATTTCATATTGCATAAGATTTATTAGGTATTCTTTAGATCCAAATGAGAAGTCAATCTTTTGGAAATAGCGACTGTATGTCCAACGTCTTTAACCAACAGAATCTGAACAATTTGAAAAAGTGCTAAAGCAACATATACACTGACTGACAGAGCAAATGCAACACCAAGAAGGAGTGGTCAGAACGTTATGCCAATTGCAGGGTAGACTGACGTCACTGAGGTATGCTCATGATGTGAAATGCGCCGCTGTGCTGCGCACGTAGCGAACGATAAATGGGACACGGCGTTGGCGAATGGCCCACTTCGTACCGTGATTTCTCAGCCGACAGTCATTGTAGAACGTGTTGTCGTGTGCCACAGGACACGTGTATAGCTAAGAATGCCAGGCCGCCGTCAACGGAGGCATTTCCAGCAGACAGACGACTTTACGAGGGGTATGGTGATCGGGCTGAGAAGGGCAGGTTGGTCGCTTCGTCAAATCGCAGCCGATACCCATAGGGATGTGTCCACGGTGCAGCGACTGTGGCGAAGATGGTTGGCGCAGGGACATGTGGCACGTGCGAGGGGTCCAGGCGCAGCCCGAGTGACGTCAGCACGCGAAGATCGGCGCATCCGCCGCCAAGCGGTGGCAGCCCCGCACGCCACGTCAACTGCCATTCTTCAGCATGTGCAAGACACCCTGGCTGTTCCAATATCGACCAGAACAATTTCCCGTCGATTGGTTGAAGGGGGCCTGCACTCCCGGTGTCCGCTCAGAAGACTACCATTGACTCCACAGCATAGACGTGCACGCCTGGCATGGTGCCGGGTTAGAGCGACTTGGATGAGGGAATGGCGGAACGTCGTGTTCTCCGATGAGTCACGCTTCTGTTCTGTCAGTGATAGTCACCGCAGACGAGTGTGGCGTCGGCGTGGAGAAAGGTCAAATCCGGCAGTAACTGTGGAGCGCCCTACCGCTAGACAACGCGGCATCATGGTTTGGGGCGCTATTACGTATGATTCCACGTCACCTCTAGTGCGTATTCAATGCACGTTAAATGCCCACCGCTACGTGCAGCATGTGCTGCGGCCGGTGGCACTCCCGTACCTTCAGGGGCTGCCCAATGCTCTGTTTCAGCAGGATAATGCCCGCCCACACACTGCTCGCATCTTCCAACAGGCTCTACGAGGTGTACAGATTCTTCCGTGGCCAGCGTACTCTCCGGATCTCTCACCAATCGAACACGTGTGGGATCTCATTGGACGCCGTTTGCTAACTCTGCCTCAGCCTCGTACGGACGACCAACTGTGGCAAATGGTTGACAGAGAATGGAGAACCATCCCTCAGGACACCATCCGCACTCTTATTGACTCTGTACCTTGACGTGTTTCTGCGTGCATCGCCGCTCGCGGTGGTCCTACATCCTACTGAGTCGATGCCGTGCGCATTGTGTAACCTGCATATCGGTTTGAAATAAACATCAATTATTCTTCCGTGCCGACTCTGTTTTTTCCCCAACTTTCATCCCTTTCGAACCACTCCTCCTTGGTGTTGCATTTGCTCTGTCAGTCAGTGTATTATAATATTGATTCTACAGAATGTGGCCGTATTAACGTATTAATGGAGTAGTACACTGTCTTGTTGAATATTTTAAATCTCATCATCCTTCAGGTATGGCACTTTCCAAGTTAGACTTAAAAGTTGGATGCGTCGTAATTCTACTTCGCTATTTGATTAAATACTAAAGCTGGTTTGTGTAACGAGATTCACTGCGCTGAAGCTAGGCAAGTCATTCATGCATGAATTCTGTCCATCTGCTTACTCTCGGGAAAGCTAGGTCCATAGACATCAAAGAACATCTCCCATCTATAATTATATTCTAAATAGGGGCGAACAAATAGAGGATTGTGGCGGCGATTAGCAAATTCACAGAGGCTTGCAGACTGAACGCTGAAAGGCATAACAGTCTATAATGAAGATGTATGTATGGTTTATAAGAACATTTTATAATACCTGTTCTGATTCTATACATCTGTATATGACGAGAGGGCGTGCAACTTTTATTCAGTAACATGTTCATTTTCAAATTTTCAATTAGGCCTACTTTAACTACAATTTCGACAGTCGAAGACGGGCTTTCATACTACAGGGAGTATAAGACATGCTCAAAATTAATTAATTAATTAATTAATTAATCAATTAATTAATTAAATAAATAAAAGAAATCAGTAAATCAAACAAATCAAGTAGTAAATGAAACTGAACTCGTCAGTATTTGCAGAATATGTTGAAAGTGATCTCCCCGAGCTGCCATACAAGCTTCACGTCTCGTAATGTGATTTCGAAACACACTTTGCAGTTCATGGACACTGATGGAATGCTCAGCGTTCCTAATTTCGATTTTTAGTTCCTCTGCAGCTCGAGGATTAATCCTTTAAACTTTCCCCTTGAGATTTCCCCATACATAAAAGTCGCAGGTGCTTAAATCAGGTGAACGGGGGGACCATAAGCCTTTACTGAGGATCTGATAATCATCGAACACTTCCTGCAACCGTCCTAAAGAGCTCTACGCACCGTATGAGCCGTAGCACCATCCTGCTGGAAATAGCCGTACCTATTTTTTCTTCTTCAGTCAGTTCAGCAAAGAGTGGTTTGAGAATGTTGAGAATATAAAGGTCGGGAGTAATTATAACCTGAAAAAAATATCGGACCAATAATTCGTCGGGCACTAATAGCACACCATACACCCACTTTTCACATCGTTCAGAGGTCTCGGCTGTAAAATGTGCGGGTTCTCTGTATTCCAGATCCCATTGTTCTCTGAACTGACATTTCCGCTCAAATGAAACCAGGCTTCATCACTCATAAAAAGAAAGCTCGGGCCCACGACACCATCGTGGACACTATTCATTAGCTAATTGCAGAATCTTATACTTGCAATGAGATCTGTAGGCTGTGTATTATGGACTGAATGAGTCTGGTAAATGCAGTAATTCTGTTGCATTCCTGAGCTACTCTCGGAAGCGACTTGTGTGGACTGACTTGTAGTCTTGCCTGTTTATCTTCTAACCTCTCTTGCGTGAGAACTGTTCTCCATCGCTGTTCTTCTTATTCGTTACGGAACCAGTATTACGCCACTTGTGAACGAGTTGATGCACTTAAAGTTTTGATGGTACTATAGAACCGGCGAACTGTCTCCGGAATTTTCGAAGGAACCTCTTAATTGGTTTCTTCTTTTTGTGCAAATAACACCCGATCAAAAAATATTCTCTGTGCTGTAGTGTACTTAACCATCGCGATAATAACCTTAAAACACGCCTTTAAAAGCCCAATAGTTACAGGCGAAATGAGCGACAGAGCTAAACATCGTGCTGGCTCAGCTGTCAACACTTTTTATCACGTAGGCTTGACACATACCATATAGCATCCGCTTGGAGATTCCCACGGCCTTTGAACAGTCTTAAACTAAACTCCCTGTAGTATCTAACACATCCTTCCACACAGAGATTGCGTCAGGAAGGGAATTCGGCTAAAAAATGGACCTATTTTAAACGCAGTGTCAGTTCCAAGTAAATATGAAAAGGCTGCCAAACGGGGGCTCACCTCCTCTGTCCAGTTAAACTGCACGCCTTCTATAAGGCCATCTATGTTATTGAACTTGAACTAATGTAATGCAAGATATTTAGGTTTGCAACTGTTAGATTTCTCTACCATCGACGTAAGTGCCACCTCTGGCGGGATTAAGGAGAATTAATTCTTAAGGGAAAGTCGAATTTTTAAAGTTGGATAACCTTAGTTTTTGAAGATTGTTTTGTTCATGTATCAAAGTTATCAACACTCCTTCTGCTTCCTTCTTCCTTAGTTGCCAACCAATCAAGAACTGTTGAAATATTTTCTCTAGCCAACTAAAATTGGGGATGTGTTCAGGCATCCAGCCTATCTGTAAAGAGTTCTGGAAACTTCCCCTCGAAATCCTATAAAGGCTGGGCGCTCTAAGGCAGTATTGTCATCTGCATCGCTCCAGTTTAGTGAGTGCGGCATGTTATTGAGGGGTAGGGGCCGCAGGTCGGCGTTTAGAAGGCCCAGTAACTCAAGGTAATGGCAGAATTTTCTTAACACGTGATAACTCCGGCTGATAGCTTAAGGGGAAGGTTTCAAACTTTTATTCGTGTAAAGATTTTCGGCAAGTCTGAGGATTCTATTCAAATCCCGGCTGGGAAACATGAAAACTAAGGGAATAAAGTGTGATTTCCCTCTAAATGCTTAACAACATTTTGACATTTCATATTTCTCGTTTAGTCACCCCTCTGCAACTCCGGGCCATAAGCCCACTTACGGTTGTAAGAGTTTCTCTAAAAGGAGTGCAAGTGTTGCACCTCCTAGAATTTTGTTCATGGTCGATCATGTCAAACCCTTTCTTTTCATATAAAGGCCATTTAGAATGGGCACTCATCGCCTCTGTTTAAATTTGTATTTGTTAATAAACCAGTGTGTAACAAACTGTTGAGCAGAAGTGACTGTAAAAACATTATTTGAAGTTTGTCAGGCATAACCTCGGAAGAAACTTCTGCCTCTGAGAGACTGGACTATATTAATTTTGGAGCTCAGACTCCTAGGCTATGTAAAGTAGTGGAGCAAACATGCTCAGTTAAATAGTGTACCTGTTCGGGGCTACAATGCCCATCCTCTTGTATATTATCATGTTGATAATTCTCTCTAATTTTGTAACTGATTTTGGACTTTAAATCATTGTTGTTATGGGAGCTGACGAGCTCGTTGTTATATTGTTGTTGTTTATTCAGATTTTCTATCAACCAAATTTTAAACTCAGTGGTGGTGGTGATTATTGTTTTAAGAGGAAGTACAGCTAGGCAACCATCCTCTATATAACACTAATCAGAGGGAAAAATGGAAGGGGTCCGACACTTCGAAAAATGAAGATATCGGCCAAAGGAAGACAAGGGCCACGAAGGGCGTGAAAATGAAAGACTCCCTAGCCCTCCCAAACCTAATAGCGTCGGGGTCGGAAAAGAACAAGAGTTGACCAAGGGAGATCGGATAGGATAGATGAAAGTGAGGAGCCTGGCACAAGTAAGTGGAAGCAATGCCAGGACTCAGCTGAGGGCCCCGTGGTCGCCAACCCGCGCTCCAAAGTTCAGAGCCCCTGGGGCCCTTTTAGTCGCCTCTTACGACAGGCAGGGGATACCGTGGGTGTTATTCTACCGCCCCCACCCACAGGGGGAAATTAAACTCAGCAAAAGGAAAGAAATTAAATTTCAAAATTTAGTGCCTTAACATATTCTCAGATCATTTCCTTGTCCGCCCATTCGCTCCGACACCTTCTTACACCTCTCTAAGGCACGGAAATGCCGCATCAATAATAATAATAATAATAATAATAATAATAATAATAGTCACTTATGAACAGAAAGACAATACCGTAACTAATTGATTGTGCTACTGAAGTCAGTCAGTCAGTCAGTCAGTCAGTAGCCATCGGACATACCTTACTCTCATTTCAACACCTAGAGTCGTTGACCGCGAGGGAGCAACAGTCTGTTAAGCCAATCTTCTCTCTCCCGTGGAGTCAATGAAAGTGGGTGTGGCCCGCCAGCTATTACTATTCACCACCCACACAGTGGTGGTAATTCCTCTTGCTAGAGTAACCAAGCGCCCTACATTTTTCAACGAGGTTAATAACAGACATTTTCATTAGGCAGAGGCTCGATTTGTCTTGTCGCGGACGGTAATTGCGATCATGTTGCGAGGCAAACAACACTTCACACAACGTGCCAGCCGACAAACGAGCTTCTGATCGAATTAGCTCTGCTTTATGAACACGGAACTTGCTTTAAACAAAGGTACAGCGGGCTAAAAGTAACTCATATACTATCTGATGTCATCGTAAGAGCAGCAATAACCACTGTCCTCCCTGCCTTCTGTCATATACTACAATGCGGATGTCACTACCAATTATAATACAGGGGACTCTGGTTAATTTGACAATGGATATTTCGAAAATTGGATAATTCGAATAAAAGTTTATTCTCCTTCAAACTCCCATTCTGATCAATGCAAAACTCCACAATTCTAACCCTTCAAGCAAGCAACTCGATGTTGAAAACATCCTATGGATATGAGCTACGAATTTTAGGTAAATAAAATATCACAAAGTATGAGAATATTTTTTTTTATTTATTCCTAAAAATTACAATCCTTTTCTTAGTCGTCGTTATCCCGTCGATTAGATTAGCAGTTAGATAGTGGGTTCGAGCCCCACTGTCGGCAGTCCTGAAGATGGTTTTCCGTGGTTTCCCATTTTCACACCAGGCAAATGCCGGGGATGTACCTTAATTAAGGCCAAGGTCGCTTCCTTCCACTTCCTAGACCATTCCCATCCCATCGTCGCCATAAGACCTATCTGTGTCGATGCGACGTTAAGCAAAATAGAAAAAGAAAAAAAATAGCAGTTTGCCTTTTTCTACCACTACGAGCGCTAATGTGAGTCAATGAAATGTTTCACTTAAGCGCCGGCTGCCTCTGTGGATCCGTGGTAGAGTGCCGTCCTCCGGATCCCAAGATAGCGGGTTCAAACCCGGCAGAGGTAGTCGGATTTTTGAAGGGCGGAAAAAAAGTCCATTCGACACTCCATGTCGTACGATGTCGGCATGTAAAAGATCTCTGGTGATACATTTGGTATTTACCCGACAAAATTAATTAAATCTCAGCCATAGACGCCCAAGAGAGATCCGGTTTACTCTGTCTGCCATCTAGCGGACCTATCGTAAAACGGAACGTCGAAATTGACGAGCAGACAGCCAGATGGCGTCAAATCGAAATGTCTGCACGCGGTAGTTGGGGCCATACGATTATTATTATTATTATTATTATTATTATTATTATTATTATTATTATTATTATTATTATTATTATTATTATTATTATTATTATTATTTACTTAAGCGCCACTACGAGCGCCAATGAGAGTCAATGCAGAGTTTTACATAAGCCCTTATAACTACATTCGGTGTGTACATTTTTCAAAAATTATAAAAAACCTTAGAGTATTGAACCAAGGAACACATTACAGAAATAAATATGTCAATAAGTTAATTTGGCTATGATTTGAATCAAAATGAAACGAGTAAAGGAAAAAAGCGATTTTAGGCTGATTTCCGGAACTGCATTTAGGCTAGACGTGATTTTTCGAATTTTGTTTTTTAATTTGTTAGAGATATCCAAGATTCTTTCTTAATCTGCTTACCCTCCAGGGTCGGTTTTTCCCTCGGACTCAGCGAGGGATCCCATCTCTACCGCCTCAAGGGCAGTGTCCTGGAGCTTCAGACTCTGGGACGGAGGATACAACTGGGGAGGATGACCAGTACCACGCCCAGGCGGCCTCACCTGCTATGTTGAACAGGGTCCTTGCAGGTGGATGGTAAGATTGGAAGGGATAGACAAGGAAGAGGTAAGGAAGCGGCCATGGCCTTAAGTTAGATTCCATCCCGGCATTTGCCTGGAGGAGAAGTGGGAAACCACGGAAAACCACTTCCAGGATGACTGAGGTGGGAATCGAACCCACCTCTACTCAGTTGACCTCCCGAGGCTGAGTGGACCCCGTTTCAGCCCTCGTACCACTTTTCAAATTTCGTGGCAGAGCCGGGAATCGAAGCCGGGTCTCTGGGGGTAGCAGCTAATCACACTAACCACTACACCACAGAGGTGAACTTATCCAAGACTCACAATTTGAAATTTTTGCGGCTTCTTTAGCTCTCCAACTTTCGGCACAATTGGAAAAATCGTTTAATTTTACGTTTTATATATATGCGGATCCCTACTTTGTCTGTTAAGAAATGTTCTCAACATTAAACTGTACTTCATTCGAATTTTCGAAGCTTAAATTTGGATAATTCGAAGTCAGGATGTTATCGCAAATTAATTCGGTAACGGTGTAACGAACTGAAGCCTTCAAGTACTTTTTAAGAAATCTGTATTTTTATTGTGGCTTCCTAGTTATGGTCAGGTAGTCTCTATTGTTAACAGACTTAACCTTTTTCTCTGCAAGTGACAATGAATGTAGAGTTGGCATGGCCTTGACCATCCCTTGCCTGTGGGCATCCGCTATTGGCCACCGCAAATCTTCTCTAAACCTTGCTTCTGTCAGTGTGTTCAAAATGTCAGAACGTGGTGCATACAGTACAAAGAAACAAAAATCACTGTCTTTCCTAAGTGAGCAATGGAAGTAGTAAATTGTTACACGTGCTAATAAATTCTTACTACCTCTTTTCCAGTCTTTGACCGGGTCAGGGATGTAATGAATGAACCATATACAGAATGAACCGAAATTCGCGCACTCGGGCGTCGCAGCGCGACTTCTCACATGCCAGCAATAACAAAATGTATCTCACAAAAGTTCGTCCTGCGAGTATATCCGACAGGAAAAGGATGTTGAAGAGCGGCAATCTGGCAACACTGTAACCACATGGAGGGTAACTACCTCTGTCAGCACACATTAGTCGTGCTGTACAGTTGGTGCAGTGGATAGAGTTTTGGGTTAGCATGCAGGTCGAGGGGTCGATTCTGGGTTGAGACGTATGTTTTTTATTTCGTAAATGTAGTCCAGGTGGTATGGTATCTGGCATCTTAATCGTCAACAGCGATTGCAGCGGGTCCTCTAGAAACCAGTTGCACTTACTATGATCCTAGAAATGGACGAACAATCGTTTTCATTGGTCAGCTGTAAAAGACGCCCTTTCCACGTCGTGGGCGTGAATTTATTTGCTGTTAACGATTAAGATACCAGATACCATACCACCTGGACTACCTTTTGCGAAATAAAAAACATACGCCTCAACCCAGGATCGACCCCTCGACCTCCTGCATGCTAACCCAAAACTCTATCGACTGCACCAACTGTACAGCACGACTAATGTGTGCTGACAGAGGTAATTACCTACATGTGGTTAGATTGCCACTCTTCAACGTCCTCTTTCTGCCGGATATACTCGTAGGACGAACTTTTGTGAAAGACAACTTTTATTGCTGGCATGTGAGGAGTCGCGCTGCGACGCCCGACTGCGCGAATTTCTGTTCACCCTGTATAGGCTATTAGTACAATGGGGTAAAACCAAACCAAACCAAACCCCATGGCACTACAGCCCTTGAAGGGCCTTGGCCTACCAAGCGACCGCTGCTCAGCCCGAAGGCCTGCAGATTACGAGGTGTCGTGTGGTCAACACGACGAATCCTCTCGGCCGTTATTCTTGGCTTTCTAGACCGGGGCCGCTATCTCACCGTCAGATAGCTCCTCAATTCTAATCACGCAGGCTGAGTGGACCTCGAACCAGCCCTCAGGTCCAGGTAAAAATCCCTGACCTGGCCGGGAATCGAACCCGGGGCCTCCGGGTAAGGTACAATGGGGTAGCCACTCCCAAAATGATTTATGAATGAATGAGAAAAACTATGGAATGGTAATGGAGAGTGTTGCTGGAATAAAAGATGACAGGGAAAACCGGAGTACCCGGAGAAAAACCTGTCCCGCCTCCGCTTTGTCCAGTACGAATTTCACATGGAGTGACAAGGATTTGAACCACGGTATGCAGCGATGAGAGGCCGACGCGCTGCTGTCTGAGCCACGGAGGCTCTTACACGTGCTAACTTATGTGTAAATACTGTAAATAGTATTGTTTTACTAGTGTTTATACAGTATATTTTCGTGTGAAAACTTTCGTCGTGTAGTGGTTAGTGTGATTAGCTGCCACCCCCGGAGGCACGGGTTCGATTCCCGGCTCTGCCACAAAATTTGAAAAGTGGTACAGGGCTGGAACGGGGTCCACTCAGCCTCGGGAGGTCAACTGAGTAGAGGTGGGTTCGATTCCAACCTCAGCCATCCTGGAAGTGGTTTTCCGTGGTTTTCCACTTCTCCTCCAGGCAAATGCCGGGATGGTACCTAACTTAAGGCTACAGCCGCTTCCCTCCCTCTTCCTTGTCTATCCCTTCCAATCTTCCCAACCGCCGCAAGGCCCCTGTTCAGCATAGCAGGTGAGGCCGCCTGGGCGAGGCACTGGTCATCCTCCCCAGTTCTATCCCCCGACCCAGAGCCTGAAGCTCCAGGATACTGCCCTTGGGAGGGTAGAGGTGGGATCCCTCGCTGAGTCCGAGGGAAAAGCCAACCCTGGAGGGTAAACAGATTAAGAAAGAAAGAAGTGAAAACTTTCATCTATAGTACAGGACAATATGGTAGTTGTTAAGTTACGGTAGAATGCATAATATTGTAATAATATGTTCGTAATCTGTTTACCCTCCAGGGTCGGTTTTTCCCTCCGACTCAGCGAGGGATCCCACCTCTACCGCCTCAAGGGCAGTGTCCTGAAACTTCAGACTCTGGGTCGGGGATACAACTGGGGAGGGTGACCAGTACTTCGCCCAGGCGCCCTCACCTGCTATGCTGAACAGGGGCCTTGTGGGGGATGGGAAGTTTGGAAGGGATAGGCAAGGAAGAGGGAAGGAAGCGGCCGTGGCCTTAAGTTAGGTACCATCCCGGCATTTGCCTGGAGGAGAAGTGGGAAACCACGGTAAACCACTTCCAGGATGGCTGAGGAGGGAATCGTACCACCCTCTACTCAGTTGACCTCCCGAGGCTGAGTGGACCCCGTTCCAGCCCTCGAACTACTTTTCAAATTTCGTGGCAGAGCCGGGAATCGAACCTGGGCCTCTGGGGGTGACAGCTAATCACATTAACCACTACACTACAGAGGCGGACTAATACTGTAATAATTATTCATTATAATGATTTTATTTTGTGTACTTATACAGCAATGTACTGTTCTATATTTAAAAATAATCAGTAGTTTCAACTCACATTTTGGATAATTCGATTTTTTCTGATTCTTCTTGGAGTTGGAATTAAAAATAGTTCTCTTAAGATGTCCGCCTCTTTGATTCAATGGTCAGTGTACTGGCCTTCGATTCACAGGGCTCCAGGTTCGATTTTTGGCTGAGGAATTCAACTGCGTATGCTAATTCCTCTAACCCAGAGATGAGCGTTTGTGTTTGTCTTACATCCCTGTACATAGGGTTGGCTTCAGGAAGGTCGTGTGGACACGCACTCTGTCGTCCAGCTGCGTGAAAAACATGCAGTAAGCTTGAAGTCACGCAAGTATGGCCCTAGCCTAAGCGGGACCTCTTTGCTATTGGCTTTACGTCGCACCGACACAGATAGGTCTTATGGCGACGATGGGATAGGAAAGGCCTAGGAGTTGGAAGGAAGCGGCCGTGGCCTTAATGAAGGTACAGCCCCAGCATTTGCCTGTTGTGAAAATGGGAAACCACGGAAGACCATCTTCAGGGCTGCCGACAGTGGGATTTGAACCCACTATCTCCCGGATGCAAGTTCACAGCCGCGCGCCTCTAACCGCACGGCCAACTCGCCCGGTGGGAACTCTTTGAGACGTCAGTGATGATGCCATTCGGCTGTCACGACTCCTAGAGAAATTTCAACCCATTTCCCGATTATATTCCCTAAAGCCGGAGTTCATTCCTTTCTCAAACCTGTGGATGCGGGAGATTGGATTACAAACGAAACACATGCCAAAGAGTTACAATGCAAAATACTAAAAGAAAACAAACACAGGATAACAAGTAATTTCAGTCTTCAGAGCGTTCGTTCGTTCGTTCGTTCGTTCGTTCATTCGTTCGTTCGTTCGTTCGTTTATTCATTCATTTATTTATTTATTTATTTATTTATTTATTTATTTATTTATTTATTTATTTATTTATTTATTTATTTATTTATTTATTAGCTTATGGTACAAGTTAAGTCGCGCACAAACTGAATAAGGATAACATTATGAAAACAAGGAATAATTTTTAAAACGGAATAAATATAAAATAGCAAGACAGAACAAAAAGTAGAAATCGAGAGATATGTGCAATACAGAAAAACACAAAAATACAAGAACAGAGATATGATGCAAAATATAGAGACATAAACAGAACTAAACCCCATGGCGCAACTGCCCGAAGGACCATGGCCTACGAAGTGACCGCTGCTCAGCCCGAAGGGCTGCACATTACGATGTGTCATGTGGTCAGCACGACGAATCCTCTCGGCCGTTATTCTTGGCTTTCTAGACCGGGGCCCCATCTCACCGTCAGATACCTTCTCAACTGTAATCACGTAGGCTGGGTGAACCTCGAATCAGCCCTCACATCCAAGTAAAAATTCCTGATCTGCCCGAGAATCGAACCTGGGGCCTCCGGGTAAAAGGCAGGCAGGCTACCCCTACACCGCCGGACCGGAAAATATATATATTAACAAATTCCAGTTTTCAGTTCAGATCCTATTTCAAAAATTTAACTACACATTTTTCAAATTATTGAAAAAACGTACCATCGGTACAACAATTCATCTGCACACTTACGTGTATCATGTTGATAGGTAACGACATAAGACTAAAATAGTTCAATTCTTAAGGTAACAAACCATCACAAAATAAATAAAATAAAATCAAAATCGAGTTAAACAATGAACTAAAATTCCTAAACACGGAACGAAACAATAAATATAATCAGTTCAAAAGTAAATAATACTGTTATTGGCCTTTAAGTCCCATTAACTACTTTTACGGTTTGCGGAGAGACCGAGGTGTCGGAATTTTGTCCCGCAGTTCTTTTATGCGCCAGTAAATCTACACACACAAGGCTGACGTTTTATAGCACCGGACTGAGCCAGGATCGAACTTGGGAAGTTGGGCTCAGATGACCGGCGCATCAAACGTCTGAGCCATTCAGCCCGGCTATAACCAGTTAAACAGTTCAATAATTAACTGAATAAATCAAAACACACAGAATCAGTTATTTTAAGGGGCTACTAGTGTTCATTAAGGTGTTCATCTTTATACAACTTGCTAGAATTGGTGTCAATGTTTAAAATCTCAGTTGAACGTTCGAAAATCTCATTTTGTTGTGATACAATTTTGACAGCAATAATGGATGAAAGAGTGCGCCATCAATGCTTAAGCTGTATCTGAATTTGATTGACAACAACAGATAAATGATAACAATGAAATGACATAATCAGATAGCAGTGCCATTCAAACAAGCCAAGCGAAGAGGAGCTCGTATTAATATTGGCAGACGTTTGCTGCCTTCATAAAATACGTGATTTTTCAGGTTCTCTGTGCGAGAGCGTGAGTTGGTGTTTGAATGCGTGTGTCCCACCTGGAATATAACCCTAATGAATCATCCGAAAGCGCTACTATCACAAGGCCTAAACCACAGTCTACCGCAGATGTCTATGCAGATCAGGTGCCATCAACTTAGTGCACTATCCTGCAGCTTGGAGTTGCTCCCTTGCATGGACGTGTTCTTCAAGAGGCGAATGCGCAGCAGGCGGATTGGAGAATGAATCAGGTGGTAACAGTGGCGCCCTACCAGGCAGTCAACCAATGAATAGGGTAATTTCAACAGATTCAGTTAAAGCAAATGTGTTTTACTTTAAAGGAAAAGTATATAGTAGAGGAAATGAATTTTAATTTTGGAATAGAAATCATAATAATACAGCATAACGAAATACCTGTTTAAATTCTTAAACTAATTGTCAACATGAAACACTGATATTTTCTATGACATTATGCTTTAATGTTGAAAACATTTCTTAGCAGAAAAAGTAAGAAAAACGTAAAATTAAGCAGTTTCCTCAATTGTGACGAAAGTTTTTTTTTTTTTTTTTTTTTTGCTAGTCGCTTTACGTCGCACCGATACAGATAGGACTTATGGCGACGATGGGACAGGGAAGGGTTAGGAGTGGAAAGGAAGCGGCCGTGGCCTTAAGGTACAGCCCCAGCATTTGCCTGGCGTGAAAATGGGAAACCACGGAAGAACATTTTCAGGACTGCCGACAGTGGGGTTCGAACCTACTATCTCCCGAATACTGGATACTGGCCGCACTTAAGCGTCTGCAGCTATCGAGCTCGGTTTTAATAGCTTTATTAAACTAAAAAAAAAGTAAATTCGAAAATCTCTTCCGGCCTAAATCCATTTCCGGAAAAACAGCCTAAAATAGCTTTTTTTTATTTACTCGTTTTTTTTGTTCAAATCATAGCCAAATTAACTTATTTACAAAATTATTTTTCTAATATGTTCCTTAGTTCAATACCATCAGGATTTCTTTATTTTTTGAAAAATGTCTACACCTAATGTAGTTACATGGTCTTAAGTGAAACTCTGCATTAATTCACATTAACGCTCGTAGTGGTGCTTAAGTGAAACAATGCATAGACTCACATTAGTGCTGGTAGTGATAGAAAAAGGCAAACTGCTAATCTCATAGACCGGATATGGTTGAGTTTCCAGTGAACAAACGATTATAACTTTTAGGAACAAATAAGAATATGTTCTCATAGTATATTTAAGCCCATTTTACTTACCTAAAATTCGTAACTCATATACCGAGGACGTTTTCAACACTGAGTTGCTTTCTGAAGGGCTATAATTGGGGATTTTTTTTTATTTTATAAAATCTAACCCAAAAGTATGTTTGGATGATTTTACAGGTTTATTCAGGTAATATGTCCACCTCAAATAACTCGTTGAAGATATTGACATTCTGTTTTTACAGTCAGTAATGTTAACAAGAGGCTCATAATTGAACTTACAATACGTTTTGACGGTTTCAATATCTTCTCAGTTAATGGTACTAACTTTGCGTTTTTAAATTGAACTACACTGTTTTCTACACCCAGCCTTAAACTTACACTGTTGATTTTTCCTGTGTGGTAGAGAGGAAGGGGATAGACGAGAAAACTTGTTGCTTCTTGCCAGAGCTCAACTATTGCTTCCCACGGGAACTTTATAGACGGAGGAGTGAGTTAGAACAGACAAAGTTGAACTGCTTCGAGAGAGAGAAAACGTGGCACAGATTCAGCCAACTGTTGCTTCGAGTCGGAACGGCTCTATACTGTTGCACACCGGACATGACCTCATAGAGGGAGGGGAAAGTTGCAACAGACACATGTGGACTAGTTTGTGTGTAAGTAAAACAGATGAGCCAACTGTTGCTTCTCGTCAGAACCGGCTCAACTGTTGTTTCTCGTCAGAACCAGCTCAACTATTGCTCATTATGTAACGCTAATAGGTCTATTTCACACTTACACTCTTACTTACCCGACTGTCGGATAACTAACATTTAGCTGCCTCTAGCAAGAATGTTGTGCAATTAGCAATAAAAAGGCTGCGTACTGACCAAACGTGGTGCATCGGAAGGTCTACTTACAGCGCTGCAACTCCCATGGGTGGACTTTATTCCCAACAATAAATTCGTCACAAGTGGTCTACGGAATGGGAAACATCTCAACTTCACAAAGGTACAGCTTATGCTCTCGTACAACCCAACATCCCTCCCAAGGCAAGGTATTATAAGTTTCATCGGTCAGTCCACGGTTTCAGTAAACGAAATGAGACTAAATCGTGGATCATTCCCTTCACATCTACATCGCATAGGAGTTTTGGACTCACCACGTTGTCGATGTTAGTATGCGGAAAATGGAGATCTCAACCACATTTTAAGTATGGCCTTTATGATGTTTCTCGAAGCCGCTTTCTGTCTGAACTGTGTCATCTACAAGTGCCGTTCCCGACCAGTGCTGCATCGGTGTTGCAAGGTGAAAACAATTCAGTTCTCAATGCTATGATGGACTTCTTGAGAACGTCGGATATAATTATCTATCACTACTGACCTGCATTTAGGGCAGTCGCCCAGGTGGCACATTCCCTATCTGTTGTTTTCCTAGACTTTTCTTAAATGATCGCAAAGAAATTGGAAAATTATTGAACATTTCCCTTGGTAAGTTATTCCAATCCCTAACTCCCCTTCCTATAAACGAATATTTGCCCCAATTTGTCCTCTTGAATTCCAACTTTATCTTCATATTGTGATCTTTCCTACTTTTAAAGACACCACTGAAACTTATTTGTCTACTGATGTCCTCCCATGCCATCTCTCCACTGACAGCTCGGAACATACCACTTAATCGAGCAGCTCGTCTCTTTTCTCCCAAGTCTTCCCAGCCCAAACTTTGCAGCATTTTTGTAACGCTACTCTTTTGTCGGAAATCACCCAGAACAAATCGAGCTGCTTTTCTTTGGATTTTTTCCAGTTCTTGAATCAAGTAATCCTGATGAGGGTCCCATACACTGGAATCATACTCTAGTTGGGGTCTTACCAGAGACTTATATGCCCTCTCCTTTACATCTTTACTACAACCCCTAAATACACTCATAACCATGTGCAGAGATCCGTACCCTTTATTAACAATCATATTTATGTGATTACCCCAATGAAGGTCTTTTCTTATATTAACACCTAGGTACTTACAATGATCCCCAAAAGGAACTTTCACCCCATCAACGCAGTAATTAAAACTGAAAGGACTTCTCCTATTTGTGAAACTCACAACCTGACTTTTAACCCCGTTTATCAACTTACCATTACCCACCGTCCATCTCACAACACTATCGAGGTCACCCTGCAGCCGCTCACAATCTTGTAACTTATTTATTACTCTGTACAGAATAACATCATCTGCAGAATCATGAGAATTCGACCTTGCGTCATCGCATTGTTGCCAGTGTTTTGCTTGTTTGTTCTCCCCCTCTCCTCCCGGAAGAAAGATTCAGTGTGGTTTTATGTACTTGATGAATGTGGATGGACAATCCTTTTCAGATATGCGCGGCAAGCACACGACAGCAGTTGTGCACACGTCGCGGGTTGGAATGGATCGCAGTAAATCAGTAGCGTTTATGGTCTTGGTTTGAAGGAAAAGAGAAGAAATATATTGCGATGGGTTCATCCAATAAATATTAAAATTAGACAATTAGGCATTCCTATTACTTTTTGAAGATTTAAGAAATGACTGAGACAAGTTTTTCAACTATTTTAGGATGAGCGTGCAAACTTTTGACGAACTACATGTTAGAATCAAAACTTCAAGCAAGCAACTCAATTTGGAAACATCCTAGGGATATGAGCTGCGAATTTTAGGTAAATAAAATATAATAAAATATGGGAATATATTAATCCTTTACTTAATCATCGTTACCCGATGAATTAGATTAGCAGTTTGCCTTTTTCTGCCACTACGAGCGCTAATATGAGGCAATGCAAAGTTTCACTTAACCCCGTATAACTACATTGGGTACGGACATTTTTCAAAAAAAAAAAAAAAATCACAAAACGACTGAGGGTACTGAACCAAGGAACACATTACAAAAAGAATTGTGTAAATAAGTTAAATTGTCTAGGATTTGAATAAAAAAAGAAAACTAGTAAAGAAACAAGCTCTTTTAGGCTGTTTTTTCGGAACTGCATTTAGGCCAATGTGAAATCTTTCCGAGCCCTTTAGCCCTAAAACTTTCGGCACAATTGAGGAAATTGCTTAATTTTACATTTTTCGTAATATGGGGACCTCTACTTTGTGTGCTAAAAAGTGTTTTCAACATTAAACTCCATTCAGCGCCGCAACACATCCTTCAGAGAATGTATCCAATCTATTCAAAATAAGAAAACGTAACACTCGCAGACTGCAGACAGCTGCTGTGCTGACTAGATGTGTATGCTACCCTCACAATCTGGTTATTCTGGCAGAGACAGCCGGTCTGCACAGTAGGAACTGCGAGCTTCCTACTACCCGATAGCCGGGTAAGTGTGAAATAGGCCTAAGAGGAAATATATATATATATAATTAGAGGCACGGAACCTTTTTGTTCCTCAGCCATTTCTTGTTCTTCTTAGCCACTCTCGCAGTTACCTCCAGTCGGCACTATACGTTTTACGGCCGCTTGCCTTTCCTGACTCCAACCCCATGCAGAGAGAGATATTTACTATTGCGTGTTTCTGTGGTGGTTTGTAGTGTGTAAATGGAGGTGTGCATTAAGATGAACACAAATACTCGGTCCAGGAGCTAGAGCAATTAACCAGATGTGGCTAAAATCTCCGGATGACCGGGTATCGAACTAGGCACCCTCTGAGCCGAAGGTTATAACAGTGATCATTCAACTCAGGAGCCGAACTTTTGGCTTCAATCCTACGTACTCTTATATACTATACACTAGATAACCACTGTCAATTAAATTTGAGGTATATGACGGTACCTTTTACATGGATTATTTAGGCCTAGAATTAGGATGAGTGTTTCAGGATATAAAGTGCAATCCTACCATCGAATGGGTGAATAAGACCAGAGGAAAGTGGTAATGACGCACAGAAAGGTAAGGATTTTTCTACAGTTTGCTTTACGTCGCACCGACACAGATAAGTCATATGACGATGATGGGATAGAAAAGGGCTAGAAGTGGGAAAGGAGTGGCTATAGCCTCAATTAAGATACAGTCCCAGAATTTGATTGACGTGAAATAGGAAAACCACGGAAAACTATCTTCAAGGCTGTCAACAGTGGGGTTCGAACTCACTATCTCTCGAAAGCAAGAGCACGACTAAATCACACGGTCAGAAAGGTAAGTCCCTTTTTCCTTTTCATATTGTTATTCCTCTCCTGCCCTCAATTATTCGTCTGAATGCGTAACTCTTCATTCTCTAGAAACGTTGATCCAGATACTTAATCTGCATAAAGGAAGTATGGATAAATGTAACTCAAGACTCATCCCTCTTATAAAACTGATTATATTATTATTATTATTATTATTATTATTATTATTATTATTATTATTATTATTATTATTATTATGTCGTGTCAAAGATCCTCCGTGGCTCAGGCGGCAGCGCGCCGGCCTCTCACCCCTGGGTTCTGTGGTTCAAATCCCGGTCACTCCATGTGAGATTTGTGCTGGACAAAGCGGAGGCGGGACAGGTTTTTCTCCGAGTACTCCGGTTTTCCCTGTCACCTTTCATTCCAGCAGCACACTCCATTCTCATTTCATTTCATTTGTCATTCATTAATCATTGCCCCCAGAGGAGTGCGACAGGCTTCGGCAGCCGGCACAATTCCCATCCTCGCCGCTAGGTGGGGGCTGCATTCATTCCATTCCTGACCCGGTCGAATGACTGAAAACAGGCTGTGGGTTTTCATTATCTCGCATCAACTCACAAGGGACGCAAATTTTGCAAACACGTCAAATAAGCCACGAGTAACACAACAGAAAAGAAAACTTTTATTTCGGAAGTTTACTACGGAAAGCGTCAAAGCTTGCGTGTTCGAATTATCGCGCTTGGCTACGCAGGACTGCGGCGCGTGCTGGATTCACTCGTCGCTACTTCAAACCCTACCCGCAATTCGTATTGTCCAGCAGCTGATTTGAGACCACGCTGATATACGTTTACAACAGTATGGCGTCCGGCTCCGTGGCTAAGTGGTTAGCGTGCTGACGTTTGGGCACAGGGGTCCCTGGTTCGAATCCCGGCAGGGTCAGGAATTTTAACCATAACTGGCACGGGGGCTGAATGTATGTGTCGTCTTCATCATCATGTCATCCTCATCACGATGTGCAGGTCGCCTAAGGGAGTCAAATAATAAGACCTGCATCTGGTGAGCCGAACTTGTTCTTGGACACTCCCGGCACTAAAAGCCATACCCCGCCATTTCATTTTCACTTCAACTGTATAGGACAAACGGATTGTCTGTATAATGTATAATGGCAATACACACACGCAAAGTTATTTTTGCGTTGGAAGAACATACCGTATATACGCGAATAATACCCGCACATTTAAAAAAAAAAAATTGAGGCACGTAATAGGGTGCGGGTTTTATTTGCGTCAATGTTGGCTAATTGTTTTTCAAAATCAGCCTTCTTAAAGTTAGGATGCGGGGATTATTCGGTGGCGGGTATTATTCGCGTAAATACCCGTATTTACGCGAATAATACCCGCACATTTTTAAAAAAAATTGAGGCACGAAATTGAGGTGTGAGTTTTTTGCGTCAATGTTGGCATTATTTTTTTCAAAATCAGCCTTCCTAAAGTTAGGGTGCGGTGATTATTCGGTGGTGGGGATTATTCGCGTAAATACGGTATTCTATTAAGGCTCTGAACAATGCAAGAACACGAAGTATTGGACAATACTGTGATATGTTGACGGATCTCCTTATTGGTTGGTATCATGGTCGGCCTTGTGAAAACAGAGTTCTGTATCAAGATCTTGTATTAAATATGATACAAAGATCGGATCGGGAATGTTCCTGCTGTGAGTCGGTCTTTTGCCGTGACATCAAAGAGAAGATACGTGATTCAGATACGGACAGTGTGAACGGAGCACTCCGTATCATCGCCTCTTATGCTGCGCATGCTCATAGCTCCTGTCACTCTTCCCTTATCCACCGTCCTTCCAACTTCGTTTAGTTTTGCATCAACCTTTGTTTGGGGATCTTCCGATTTGTAGAAAAATGGATGCGGAATGGTCAATGGAAAACGTTCAACAGTTGATAAGTTATTGTCATCAAAAGACAGTTTTGAGAGGCCCAAACGATCCGTACCATTATAATCGGTTGAAAATGAACGACGCATGGGAAGAAACTGCGAATGACGTTAGGAGCCCTATAGAATAGTGCAAAAAATGGAGTATCTGCTCGCGGCTAAAAATTTTAAACTAATATTCTACCAGGGCAGCAATGACAATAGAATGGTTGTGAGTAGCAGCATCAAGTTTACATGTGATCCTTACTGGTGCATAAAAAGTCTCCAAGATGCTTCTTTGAAAGTGCGAATAGCGCTTAACCTTCTGATACTTTCAGGAAGGAGGTTCCACTCACGGCAGGCAATTACTGTGAATGAATTATCGTAAGTGGCAGTTCTATGGATAGGAAAAGCAAGGATGGAGATATTAGTAGATCTAATGTCGATACTGTGATTTGAAATATGAAGTAAGGTAAAACGGCTGTGAAGAATGAAGAGTTTCATGGAGATGGCATAGCGTATGCACAATGCGACTGGTTTCTAGTCGGAGCCAAGATAGGAGGTTATATGAAGGAGTTACATGGTCATAGTATCGTAGGTTACAGACGTATCTCACACATGCATATATATATATATATATATATATATATATATATATATTGCTATTTGCTTTACGTCGCACCGACACAGATATGTCTTACGGCGACGATGGGATAGGAAAGGCCTAGGAATTGGAAGGAAGCGGTCGTGGCCTTAATTAAGGTACAGCCCCGGCATTTGCCTGGTGTGAAAATGGGAAACCACGGAAAACCATCTTCAGGGCTTCCGACAGTGGGGCTCGAACCCACTATCTACCTATTACTGGATATTGGCCGCACTTAAGCGACTGCAGCTATCGAGCTCGGTCATATGCATTTTGACCACGTTGTAATATGCTCAATAACTTGCGCCCAGCGTCTCTATAAATCGCGTCAAAATAGTCGAAATGAGGGGGAAACTAGCTTGTACCAGAACTTTTACTGATGACATGAATGGTATATTAGTATTACCTAGACCTAACATTATAGGTGGAACCTCTAATCGATTAATCTTCGCGAGTTATTTCGGGTTAGAGCCGAGCATGAACAGATTATATGACTGGTTATTTTTAACTCCTTCCTACATAGTCTAGATTGTATACGTTTCTCTTAAGAATTATAATTTTTTCCTCTATTTCACATCGCACTGACTTAGACTGGTCTTGTGGCAACAATAGAATAGGACAGGAAAAATATTGAGAAGGATGCGATCGTGGCCTTAATTAAACGAACAGCCCCAGAATTTGCCTGATGTGAAAATGGGGAAAGCCACCTTCAAGGTTGTTGACAATGCGGCTCCAACGCACCATTTTACGTATGCAAGCTCGCAGCTGTATGACGTGAACCCCAACTCGCCGGGTAATTCCCATTTTATTTGAGTGTTCCTTCATAGGTGCTTGTCCTGTGACGTGTTCTGTGAATATTTACTGAATTCTACTCCGCTTGGGTAGGGTTTCAGTTGTTTACATTTAAAGCATTTTAATAATGGATCTTCACGTATGAATGTTGTGTGTCGAGATGAGTAGCTCAGACGGTTGAGTGGTGGCGTTCACAGCAGGTTCGATCCTGGCTTAGTACGGTGGCATCTGAATGCTGAAATACGTCAGCCTCGTGTCGGTAGATTTACTGACACGTTAAAGAACTCCTGCGGGACAAAATTCCAGATGCTCGGCGTCTCCGTAAACCGCAACAGCAGTTAGTGGGACTTAAAATCAATAGCATTACTATTGAAGCTGTAGTAATGGTTAAACTGCAAAATGAAGATAATGATGATGATGCTTGTTGTTTAAATAGGCTTATCCTCTAGGTCGTCGGCCCCAACCGCAAAATAAGAATTCTGAAACGTTCTAATGGGAGATTATCAAGTAGTTTAGCAGGTCGTACGGTTATTCACATATCAAGCTAGATACTATTTTGGTTTATACGACTAAATATAACACTACACATCTAGATGTGATTTCTATTGCGTCTGTGGAAATGACAGCATTGAAATACGCTGCATCACGTCAGCAATGCGAAAAGTTTACTACCCAGATCTGGTCTATTTCTCCTTTACTCCACAAAATCCCTTTCATTAGTCGATATGGACTCGTCCGGCCATGCAATCATTCAGCGCAAGAATTCAAACAACCTGCCAGTTGGAATGCAATAATCGCCCAGGTGGTTACTAGATATAACTTGTGGAACATTTGCGTAGTTCATACAGACCCGACCCAGGAGATACAAAGTGCTTGCAATTTTTAGGAAAGAACCGTGTATTTCAAATAATCATTAATATTTTGTTTTTATCAATATATTGACATTTCAGTCAGCCATAAGGACAGTTTCCTACGTAGCCTAATGCAAATGCACAGCACAGTATGTACACAAGTGCACACGTTTTTAGATTTTTTAATTCATTTTATGTAATGTTAAATACCGGTACTAAATATTTCTCCTTAACTATTTTAATCCTTCAGTTTGGCTTTGTGGCAGTACATTGAAATAGAATCTACAGGTCAATAACATGTGAAAACAAGAAATTAAATTTACCGTTCTTCAAATTTCAACGATGGTTTTTAGTAGAGGTCTCCCACATCGGACCTAGGAGTGAAAAGTCCGTATTAGGATAGCCGAGTGGTTAAGGGTTGAAAATGTACAATATAATTCGAAAACTTGCAGCACAGCAGAGCTACTAACTCATACTTCCACTTCAAATTTTCAAGCCAAAATAATAATTATCAAGATAAATGAACTTCGTACTGTGTACAGAGGAATGATAATATAAGCATTTTACACGATATTCATATTTTTTAATCCCTAAGCTCACATCAGTCAAACCAAACCAATCCAGACAGCAACAATAACATTGATAAAATGCATCTGCTTGAGGATTAGAAATAATAGTATTAACCGCCTTGCACTCACCAGCACGTGGACATTCTTCACTGAATTCGTCAAAGCTTAACACACGCGTTTTGCCCCATCACTAGCACAAACACAAACCGCGGTACGGAGCGCAACGAGACACCACAAGCATCACACGTAAACTGAGCCTCGGTCACTTGCATAGGAACCAAAGAAATTACACGGAGTCGCAACATCATAAGCGAGCTTCTATACGATAGTGCGCGAATATCCTCAGGTGTTCAGAGAAGTTACATAATGGCGCCATGTCGTTAATCACTAATTCTGACTATTTTACGTGCATTATATTCCATGCTGACAGTAAGCATTAAAACCCTAATGTTTTCAAATTTTCCCATTTCATGTGTGAACAAAACAGGTTTGTATGACATGAACCTCTGTTCACAATGTCTCCTTTCTTTTCGTTTACGCTCCAGGGTTGGTTTTGCCCTCGGACTCAGCGTGGGAACCCCCCTCTACCGCCTCGAGAGCAGTGTCCTGGAGCGTGAGGCTTTAGGTCGGGGGATATAACTGGGATGTGGGACCAGTACCTCGCCCAGGCGGCCTCACCTGCTATGCTGAGCAGGGGCCTTGTGGGTAATGGGAAGAGTGATAGACAAAGAAGAAGGAAGCAAGTGGCCGTGGCCGCATTTACCTGGAGGAGAAGTGGGGAACCACGGAAAACCACTTCGAGAATGGATGAGGTGGGAATCGAAACCACCTCTGCTCAGTTGACCTCTCGAGGCTGAGTGGACCCCGTTCCAGACCTCGTACCATGTTTCAAATTTCGTGTCAGGGCCGTGAATCGAACCCGAGCCTCCGGGGGTGGCAGCTAATCACACTAACCACTACACCCCAGAGGCGGACACAGCTCTTACTTATGACCATCATTTTAATTTTTAGTGTGCATTCCATATCTTTCACCGGGCGAGTTGGCCGTGCGGTTAGGGGCGCGCAGCTGTGAGCTTGCATCCGGAAGATAGTGGGTTCGAGCCCCACTGTCGGCAGCCCTGAAGAAGGTATTCCGTGGTTTCCCATTTTCACACCACGCAAAATGCTGGGTGTGTACCCTAATTAAGTCCACGGCCGCTTCCTAAGCCACCGAGCTCGATAGCTGCAGTCGCTTAAGTGCGGCCAGTATCCAGTATTCGGGAGGCAGTGGGTTCGAACCCCACTGTCGGCAGCCCTGAAGATGGTTTTCCATGGTTTCCCATTTTCACGCCAGGCAAATGCTGGGGCTTAATTAAGGCCACGGTCGCCTCCTTCCCATTCCTAGACCTTTCCTATCCCATCGCCGCCATAAAACTTATCTGCGTCCGTGCGACGTAAACCAGCTTGTATCTGTCACTAACACCACTCGATCAACTATTCTTTGCAGCCCTTCTGCACTATCAGAGAGCAGTACAGTGTCATCGGCATTTCTGAACAAATTAATGTAATATATGATAATTAATCATTCGATCCACATACCTTGTTTACAGTGCGCTATGGCTTCGGGTATAGTCTGGAAAAAATGTTACTTTCATCCATCCTGCTCAGTCTCCTCCTAGGCTTTGATAATTGATTATATGGAAATGATTGAATTATGGTCCGACTCGTTGGCTGAACGGTCAGTGTACTGGCCTTCGGTTCAGAGGGTCCCGGATTCGATTCCCGGCCGGGTCGGGGATTTTAACCTCAATTGGTTAATTCCAATGGCACAGGGGCTGGGTGTATGTGTTGTCTTCATCATCATTTCATGCTCATCACGACGCGCAGGTCGCCTACGGGTGTCAAATAGAAAGACCTGCACCTGGCGAGCCGAACCCATCCTGGGATATCCCGGCACTAAAAGCCATACGACATTTCATTTCATTGAGTTATGAGCGATGCTAATAATGCCATTACTTACGTAGCCTGTCCCTGATGTAAACGGTTTGTAAACGTCGCTCATTGAGACAGTTGATCCACGCATTTCAGTATTTAATTTGGTGTGGCTATTTCTAGCCTAGTGCAACCTTTGTGAGGTAGATCCTCCGACGAGTGTGGGTGACATCTTCCATGTATAGGAAACTGCGTATTATTGTAGTGGAGAATAGTGTTGTGTGTGATGTATGAGTTGCAGGGATGTTGAAGACAGTACAAACACCTAGTTCCCGAGCGCATTTGAATGAGATAGGCAGACTCATAGCAGCATCTTCTGGTTCAATGTGCAAGGAAATAGGAAACAATCTCACTCCTCATTTGCCTAGTGCGTCTCTTCAGTAACGCCTAGACTATGTTTAAAAGCTCATTGCAGAGCTGTTGAGCATCCATCCTCCCTTCGAACTGAAAGCTCAACATTCAGTCTGGTCGAGCCAAAACAGTTCCCTTGTTAGAACTGCATAAAGCCACTGATACAATGATTCAATGAACTCTCCCCCCTTAATCTTCACCGTTTTACAAACAGCACTAACTATACTCAACTAATTACATGTAACAAGCTTTAACAGCTTCATTTTAGATTTTTTTACTATTTGTTTTACGTCGCACCGACACAGACATGTCTTATGGCGACGATGTGAGAGGGAAGGCGTAGGAATGGGAAGGAAGCGGTCGTGGCCTTAATTAAAGTACAGCCCCAGCATTTGCCTCGTGTGAAAATGGGAAACCATGGAAAACCATCTTCAGAGCTGCCGACAGTGGGATTAAAACCCATTATGTCCCGGATGCGAGCTCACAGCTGAGCGCCCCTAATCGCACGGCCAACTCGCCCGGTTCATTTTAGATAACCTTTTATAAAAATTAAGGAATGTCCACCAAAGATCTTACAGATCTTTCATCGAGAAATATTTTAAATCAAGAGTTCTTGTTCACAACAACGATTATTTTAAGATTTTTTGAATACAACTGTTAGTTTCCCACGAACTTTATCATCAAGAGTTTAATGACAATTCAACCAGTTTGCCAATATTTTATGTTAAATGTCCTATCATACAATAATGTTTTAATGTGTCCTTCCAATGTAATAATGTAATTTTTATATTCTGATATATTATTTTGCCTGCTGCCATTTCTTGATGGATACAGTACTTTTGTATCCATCTCTTGGCACAGGCCAGAGTAAAGTGTAGCTTTCACCGAAGTCCCAGTCTCATCCATGGCTGTGACAATATGGAAGCTGCTGGGGTATGGGTGGTGCTGAGTAATGACATTCAGAGCACGACTACTGCATCTGAGTGTTATGAAAGGTGTTGCTCATAGGGTCAGTCGTGCTGCAATAGCACTTTCTGACCCAGTGAGGAAAGCAATGGCAAACTACCTCACTCCTCGTCTTGCTTAGTACGCCTCATTTTGGTGCTGCCATTGGTTTTTGCGGTTTCCTTATAACCGCATAACCTTTGGTGGTGCTATTTGAGGATCCAACCAGCCTCTGGACTGATGACCTAACAGACACAGATATATTATTGTAGTTTATCATAGCTGATGATGTCCCTTAGGGGACGAAACATGTACTAAATGTAATAAATTATATATGTATTGAATAGGCGGACCACTTAAAATATAATATTTAAGTTAATCTTAAATATTCGCTATTTGACTTATACTCATCTAAAGCAGTCATTAATATCTATCTTCTTAGAGGAGTACGCAAGGGGCTGAGATCACGCATTCTTGCGTCTAACAATCAGAAATATGTATATTTCTTACAGAATTATTTTACTCTCTGCTTTTACCTTAGATTCTTGTAGTCTAAAAGAAAAAATAGGCTTAAAGTTTTACTTTCTTACTTATTAGATGATGCATATTTTAATTTTAACGGATTTTGTACCTGTATTTTAATTCATTTTTAAGTATAAAGTTTAAATTAATATTTTAGTGAAAACGAAAACCTACAACCTGTTTTCCAGTCATTGACCGGGTCAGGAATGAAATGAATGAATCAGATATAGGCTATTAGTACGATGGGGTCGCCACTCCCGAAGTAATTTATTAATGACTGATAGATGCTATGAAATGAGAATGGAGAGTGTTGCTGGAATGAAAGATGACAGAGAAAACTGGAGTACCCGGAGAAAAACCTGTCCCGCCTCCCCTTTGCCCAGCACAAATCTCACATGGAGTGACCGGGATTTGAACCACGGTATCCAGCGGTGAGAGGCTGACGCGCTGCCGTCTGAGCCACGGAGGCTACTAATATTTTAATATTATAAAAATGTACTTAATGTGTCCATAAACCCATATATCATTATATGAGGATGTTACACAAAGAGGCTTTTCAGCCTCAGTGGCATGTAAATTATCAATAAATTAAATTCAAAAAGTCTGTGTGTGGGGAGACAGGGGGTGCGGGGGGAATGAGTAAGTGAGCAAGTGGTTATGAGAATGAGAAACGAAGAGAATCTTCGAATTCTTAACTAAGAGGACGACAGAGCTGAAATGGTTTCGAGAAGTGAGGTTGGACTTGACGAAGATGAGGGTTCCGGAAGATTATATCAATGACAGAAATCGATTTGGAGAACTCGTAAAAAAATTTCCGCTGTTTCCAAGAGACTGGGGAAACACTAGTGAGAAAAGGGAGGTCCTACACAGAAGAGCAGAAGAAGGAAGTAGGATAAAGTATCAAAAGATACCGGCAGAGAGTGAAGGTAGAGAAGGTAAAAAATTGCAAAGGTTCTCAAACATGGTCCATAGACGGCCTAAACGAAAATTTGAAATAATAATAATAATAATAATAATAATAATAATAATAATAATAATAATAATAATAATAATAATAATATCCAATTGACTGACATTTGATGTACAGCTAAACCCCGTTATACGCGGATTCGTTATACGCGATGTGGGTTTTAAGTCTAATGCTTCCATCTGTTAACAATACGTGGAAGCTGCAATGCCTTCAGGCGGGTACAGACGTATGTGCCGAACTCTGCAACGTAGGTACACTACGTCGCGCGCGGAAGTTAAACGCGGCAAGCGTATCTCTTCGTGCGTCTTCTGTCGAGACGTGAATCTTCAGTACCGGTCAGTAGAGCTGTGAAGTTACACTTGACCGGGGTTAAAGGTAAGGAAGTGTGCCTGTCGAAGGAAAGAAGCGTGTACCGAAGTCGTATTCGTTAGAAACGAAGTTAGAAGTTTTGGATCACTATGAGAAAGGCGAGCGTATTTTTGACATTCAGCGTGACTTGGGACTTACGTGAATCCACTGTGAGAACTATTCTTAACTTCAGATTCAATTTTTTTTTTTAAACTGCTCAATCTTCTACTGACTTAAGTGTGACGAGAGTGACCAAATCTCGCTCGAAAGCGATGCAAAAAGTGAAGTGGATTGAGTATTACAACCAACAACACATGCCTCTCTCTGGAGCTGCTGTTCAAGCTAATGCCAAGAGCCTGTATGCAGAGTTTAGTTTATTATTGTGTGTTTCAATATAAATTTTTAAGTATGTAAAGTTTGCTTTAAAATGCGTTTCAGAAACATGATAATGGTTATTTTTTCTAAAAATACTAATAATCTCTGTTATTTCAAAATTACTATGCGAATAAACGGAAACCTAACCCTATATTTTACATATAAAGAGAGACTCGATTTACGCGAATTCGCTTTACGCGGGAGTTCCGCGGAACGTACCTATCGCGTATAACGAGGTCTACCTGTATTTTATAATTCTTCACTACTTCTTTCAGCACCATCCCACCACCTTCGACTATTTTTTTCAACTCGTCCACCATTCTATTCTTTGTTTACTTGCTAAGTTTGACAACGTCAGCTATTTCACTAATTAAGGAGGATTTTCAGAGCCTCGTACATCGCGCGTCGCTTCTCATCCCCGCTAGCTCGAAGCAAGTGAGTAGACTAATGCTACCTTAAGTCTCAAGACATCAACAAATAAACACCCGCGGCTATATACCATCCAATCAAATCTAGTTTCTTCTCTCAATCTTGTTAAACTAAAAGAAACAATCTCTCAACTGTAGAAGAAAAGCACCTGTCTGGGCGAGAAATAGAGTTTTGTCTACTTGAACACTAACGGTTGTCCTAGAAGGTCGATTGCCAGAATGCGAAGTGATGTAATCACTAGTGTGATTTTTAAAATTTTAAGAAACCTCGAGTAGAGCTAAAGATGGTATCTCAGCTGCTCTCTTACTTGTTATTTATTTCATGTCGTAGCGGCTCGCATGGGGAGGGTCTGACATGCGCCTCACCGATCTTGATAAAATTTCGCAAGTACATTCTATATTGAAAATAATGAGAAACTCCCTAGTTTAAAAAAATGGAGATCAAAGTTGATGAAGGAAAATCGTACTTTCAATGCTATATATCGAACAATCGTCTAAAAACAAGTTTTATTTATATAATATGGGGTCCAAAGTTAGTAATATTCGAGTATTAATGTTTTTGTGTTCTCATGCTGTAGCAGAGCGAGGTCGCCGTCAGACTACCAAACCGCTGGTCCGTGTTCGATTCTTGGGTGTGGCTTTTTGTTTTCATTCAATACTGTTTTCGGTGAATCTGAAAATATTCTGATAATTAGAATACTTTCCTTTGCCTTTTTTTGAAGTTAAGCATCGGGAGGTGTGATTAACAATCTTCATGCAATGTTCAATACTTTTGTGATATGCCTCTTGTGGAACCCTTCATGAGTTGAATTACTAACATTATTAACTTTGGACCTCATATTATTTAAATAAAACATGGTTTTAGACGATATTTCGCTGTATAACAATAAAAAACACGATTTTACATAACCAAGTTTGAGATCGATTTTTTCAAAAACTAGGGAGTGTCTTGCAGAACGCCGAAACACGTTTCTGTTTATTTTCAATATAGAACAACCCTACACAATGTTATCAAAATCGGTGAGGCACATGTCAGACCAACCCTTTGTCAGATAGGTCTTATGACGACGCATAGTGGGACGAAATGACGAAAACGTGGCCGAAAGTCTAAATCTTGGTAAAATTGGACATACATGGGTACTGTAAGGTTTTTGATACTGCTGATTACGAATCTGATGTTAAAATTGAAAAATTCAAAATGGCGGATCCAATATGGCGGACCGAAATTCGTAAAAGTTGGTTTAATTGGGCAAAAATGAGTATTATAAGGTTTTTGATACTGCTGATTACGAATTAAATGTTAACATTGAAAAATTCAAAATGGCAGATCCAATGTATCGAACAAAATTTTTTAAAATATAATATTAATAGGCAAAAATATAGTTAATTAATTATTGAAAAACTTAAGTAGTTATTGTTTTTGAATTTAGGATTTTTCAATTATTATCAATAAATATAATTTGTTTAATTTTAAATTTTATTAGAATTGAACAAAAGAAACATTACAATATAAGTTTACATCTTTATCCTTATCCTATTGGCTTTGATGTTCTTCAACAGTTGCTTCTGATTCATCTTCGAAATCGCTAATCTGTCCGCCCGAATCATAATCTTCGAAGGAATCACAGCGAATGCTGTCGTATACATAACTTTTACCTATCATTTGTTACTATATTTCAGTATTATTTTACGTTATTTAGCATAAAAGTTAATTATAAATAAACAACTGTTAATATTTTGTTTAACATCTAATAAGGTTTGAATAATAAACTAAATACCTGGAGAAACATTATCCATTTTGTCGATACTTGTATTACTTTTATAAACGTCTGAGGTCACTTTTATCAATATCTTAACATGTGATACGTTGCTCGCTCAGCTTGCCTCGTGCGTGACTAACAGAAACGCTACGCATTTGACCTGCTGTGCAACTTCACAATGAACCGGCCGGCTGTTTCTAGGGCCGGAATTCAATAGTCCCAACGTTCCTATTACCAACTTATGAGTCGAAAATCCCCAATAGAAAACTTTTCTTTTTTCGGACTTTTGGCCGTTTTCGTCATTTCGTCCCACTGTGCGATGGTGGGATAGGACAGGACAAGGGCTGGGAAGGAAGCGACCACGTCCTTAATTAAGGTACAGTCCCAGCATTTTTCTGGATGTGAAAATGAGAAACATTGGAAAAATCATCTTCAGGGCTGCCGACAGAAGAGTATGAACGTACTATCTCCCGAATGCAAGCTAACAGCTAAACGCCTCGAAACGTGTATCCATTATGCTTGGTCGGGGAATTCTCAATCTCTGAATACAACAAAGCAGCGTCTTTTACTTTTGTCAGGCTCGTCACCTTCACTTTCCCGATTCAACCTTCCTTGGTCTACTCTTGTTCTCTTCTGACCCCTATGATATTAGGTTTGCGAAACCTGGGGAATTTTCCATGCCGAGCGTGTTGGCTACACGGTCCGTCTCATGAAGCTGTAATCTGGGTTTCGACAGATAGTGAGTTTGCACCCAATAGTCGGCAGTCCGGAAGATGATGAATTCTCATTTCCACATAAGGCAAATGCCGGTGCTGTACCCTAATCAAGACCCGTTCCCATCCCATATTCACCCTGTGGGTTGAGACAAGTATAAACCCACGGTATCCCATGCCAACGTTCGTATATAACGCACTCGGGTCCTCCCAGTGACGTCACCCGCCTCGTATCCAATGGCTACTGTATCTCGCTGTATGGGTCTGTGTGCCTTGACGTATTTAGACTGACATATGAAGAAAAATCTGCGAGATATAAGCGGGGATTATTTTTCTCTCTTAATTCCACATCAAAAATTAGGGTGCGCGATGAACGCGATGGCGGGTAAATACTGTACGAGCTATTGTGTAAACATTGATAAGAAATTGGTATTTGTATCTACAACAGCAGTGAGTGTAGTCAGAGGTGACTAAAAGGGGCTCCAGAGGCTCTTAACTTGGGAGCGTGGATTGTGACCACGGGACCCTCAGCTGAGTACTAGAATTGCTACCACTTACTTGTGCCACGCTCGTCACCTTCACCTATTTTCTCTGACCTCCGATGGTCAAGTCTTGTTCTTTTCCGACCCCGACACTATTAGATCATTCGAGGGCTGAGGAGTCTTTCAATTTCATGCCCTTCGTGGCCATTGCCTTTCTTGGACGACACCTTCCATTTTCGCTCTCTCTGATTAGTGTTAATAGAGGATGATTGCCTAGTTGTTCTTCCTCTTAAAACAATAAACACCTCTACCACCACCACTAAAGCGGTAATGACATCTAGCGGAGATGAGCGAGAGCAGAAGAAACAGATACGCTTCAACAAACAACCATTTCGAGATTATCTTCAACTATTTTCCAGTGATGACATGCCTGATAATTTTCGGGGGCCATTATGTTTCTTCCTCACCTCGAATCTGCGATTTTAGGGCATTCGAGGCATAGGATTTAAAAACCCTCCCCCACATTTTTATGCTTTCTTTTCGCTTCATTCTTTGAGAAATCGTTCCCTCAACCTTGTATTTTCATTTCCATAGTCATCTTCATTAGCTTCCTGATCGATGAGAGCACACTTTTGCTGGTTATAAAAATCAAGATGACAACAACAAACCTCATCATCATGACGACGTATACAATACTTCCGATGCTCATTTGTGGATGTCTCCATTTTTAAAGCTCTTACAGTAAGAGTGTATTAGACCTAAAACATTGAGCGTTAAATATTCTCCAATGTGAGTTCCAACCCCTTTTCAGATAATACTGTCATTTCAGGAGATATTTGGAAATTTATGAAGAATAAAATGTTACGAATAAAATGCCAGTCTCGTCGATTCATTTTAATTGAGGATAACCCAATTAGTACACCCACAATTATATTCAACCGTGAATGACCACACTGCACTAATTGCTGTCTGTTTACAAGTCTCTCATAGTAGGAGTTCAACAGGGTAGTCTTTACTTGGAACGGGCTATAATCCTTATTGGGACTTCACCTTTCAATTGCACTCAACACGCAGACATGTTTGAACACAGGGCTGCTCACCGCCACAACACACGATCACTGTTACTTGGCTCGACTCCAGAGAAAGCCTGCCAGTGAAACAGACAACACAGTCAGTTCACGTGGCCTCTCCACACAGTGAACTTCTTAACACTGACAACTAAAACCAGCGGTCACGTAACAGCAACAAATCAACAGTGCTAAAGAGCGCTACGATACTCCTCACAACAACGACAGTCAATACTGCTACTGCTACTCACTCTTCTCACACTGACTCCGCGTGATATACAGTACTCCAAGGAAGTACACATAAAGTATTCTGACTCCGGTGGGACACTCATGACAGCCTGCACACTGCCATCCTACTCCCATTCTGCTTGACTAATATCCTGATGATGGAGTACTAGAATCTTATGGGCTCTGCTACAGACGGAACATTCTCTTTGCACCTTCGAGAAAGCGCACGGGGAAACCAGACAAAGAAAACAATCGAGGAGAGACTACGGCATGTCCTCCGGCCGGCTTGGAGGACCCCAGCCAGTCTTAGTCATCCCTTGCAGCAAATACCGAAGGGGGTTACTACAGGTCTAGCACGTAACGGTAATAATCGCCAATACATCTGTTATTATGCATTGTAGGGGGAAAAAATTCAACATAAAAAATCTGAAATTATATTTTTCAGGACATTCTTTAAGCATTTTGACGATTTAGTTAATATTCACGGAGAAATTTGACATTTTCTGTACTGTTCTCTTCAATATTCCAACGCCACTGAAATAATATATAGCCTACTGTACAGCCCGGCTATCCCTGAACTTAAATACCGACTTTCGAGAAGTAATAATAATAATAATAATAATAATAATAATAATAATAATAATAATAATAATAATAATAATAATGGCGTGTGGCCTCCGGAGAAGCCTGGTGTAGGTCTTTTGATATGATGCCCGTAGGTGACCTGCGCGTCCTGATGAGAATGAAATGATGATGAAGACGGCACATACACCCAGTCCCCATGCCAGGGTAATTAACCAATTGCGGTTAAAATTCCCGACCCTGCCGGCAATAGAACCCAGGACTCCTGTGACCGTAGGCCATCACGCTAACCAATTAGCCATGGATCCGAATTTTCGATGAGTTATCTTTAGCCATTGTCCCGTGATGTCCTAACAAACGAACAAACAAAACGTGAAATTAATCTACTTTTGTCTTCTGAGATAAAAACGAAGTGTGAGGTAAAATTTTGAAAATTACGGACAAAATTATACATATAGAATTTGTTTTACGCCGTACCAACATAGACAGGTCTTATGACGACGATGGGATAGGAAAGGCCTAACAGTGGGCCTGACCTTAATTAAGGTGTGAAAATGGGAAGCCACGAAAAGCCATCTTCAGGCCTGCCTACAGTGGGGTTCGAACCCACTATCTCCCGGATGCAAGCTCACAGCTGTGTGCCCCAAACCGCATGGCCAACTCGACGGGTAAATTATAATTTTAATTATAATAATGTTATTGGTTAACGTCCCACTAACCTAACTACTTTTACGGAATTTTGTCCCGCAGGAGTTCTTTTACGTGCTGACACAAGGCTGGCGTATTTGAGGTCCTTCATATAACACCAGACTGAACCAGGATCGAACCTACCAGTACGGCAAAATTTTATTTTATTTCGATTGATTTGTTAACGTAAAGTTATGAAAACAACAACCATAAGTTAATACATTTAATAATAATCATAATTCCGTGGGATATTTCTGGCCGGCTGCAGCCCTTGTAAGGCATACCCTCCGATAAGGGTGGGCGGCATCTGCCATGTTTAGGTAACTGCGTGTTATTGTGGTGGACGATAGTGTTATGTGTGATGTGTGAGTTGCAGGGATGTTAAGGACGGCACAAACACCCAGCCCCCGATATCCATTAAAATTAACCAATGAAGGTTAAAATCACAGACCCGGCCGGGAATCGAACCCGGGACCCTCTGTACTAAAGGCCAGCATGCTAACCATTTAGCCATGGAGCCGGACAATAAACTTAATCATTGATGGTTTATGAAAATCACTGGTCTGGAATATGTGACCTTTTTCTGTCGGTATGTGAGAGTGCTAGGCAGGTCTATAAGTATGCATAATGCCTGTTGGAAACATGGCCCCAATCTTGTGATGTCACGTTAAGGCGAGAGAGTGTAGAAGATTTATTTCCGGCCTGGAGTCTCACATTTCCGCGTGCAAGTGGGCCCCTTGTGGCTCAATTAACAGCTCTCTCCGCCAGCCATGTACAGAGAGCTCGGGATACAAACTGACCTACAACGTCGGCGAGTGGAATACTTTAACTTTGTTTGACCATTGTGAAATGAATGATAATTTACGGTTATCAAGAAGGATGTCAGCGTTTAATGTTGGAAGAAATGTTGCTTCTGATTGTATTGCATTATATAGCGGGAAGTTTAAGAAAATAATAATGTTATTTGCTTTACGGTTTTCAAAGACGCCGAGGTGCCGGAATTTAGTCCCGCAGGAGTTCTTTTACGTGCTAGTAAATCTACCGACACAAGGCTGACGTATTTGAGCACCTTCAAATACCACCGGACTGAGCCAGGATCGAACCTGCCAAGTTGGGGTCAGAAGGCCAGCGCCTCAACCGTCTGAGCCACTCAGCCTGACTGTTCAAGAAAATAATACATCACATAAATGTATCTTCTTCTTAGCTTTTTCTCAGTTTCCTGAGGTCATCAGTTGTGCATTTGGCACAGTTTTACGTCCGGATGCCCTTCCTGTCGCCAACCCTAAGTGAGTTATATAATAACAACTGTACGTGTTTCCATGCGGACAGGTAGTGCGGCGTGTTATGTGTATATGAAAAGGAGTGTTTTTAGACAAAATGGAATAATAAGGTACCCAAGTAAATCCTCCACCTGACCAGGAATCAAACCCGGATCCCTCTGAACCGAAAGCCAACACGTAGAACGTTCAGTCAAGTAGACGGAAGGGCTAATTTATTTTCGACGTGCCTGATAGAGACTTAAATCTCGAAGTAGCATTTTAAGTGGATTTTACATCATACATACTAATAAATCTTAAACATACTTTTAGGCTGCTATGCCTTTCAGCATTCATTCTGCAAACGTCCGTGAATTAACTAAACGCCTGCACAATCCTCTGTTTGTAACTATCTCTGTAGCCTCGTTTACTTACACACCTCTCATCATTAAATCATTACAGACAGAGTCCAACCACGTTGGTCTTCCTTTGCTCCTCTTTCCCTCCATGGCTAGGTCCATTAAGTTTATTCTCCTAGTAACTTATCCTCTTCCATTCGCCTCACATAACCCCACAACCGATTACACACAGCTTCAACCATCGAGTTCATTCCTAACTTAGCCATTATCTCCTCATTCCTAGTACCATCCTATCCTTGTCCTCTAACTTATGAATAATATACCCTGTGTCTACCCAGCTTTCACTCCCGTACCGCAGAGTCGGTCTGAAAAACAATACCGATGGAAAGATAATTTCGACCGGAAACCGACTTCTCTGTTACAGAATACTGTTGACTGCAACTGTGAAATCACTACATTAACTATGCTACACCCAAATTTGATTTCACATACTACTGTATATTATCATCCTGGAAGAATATAGATCCTAAATAATTACAATGACCCACCTGTTATAGTTTCTGTTACCGGGACACCCGTGGAGCAGAAAGAGGTGAAAGAAGGTGCCGGGGTGAATGGGTTTATCTACAATACCAAAGTTAATTTAAAACTTTAACAAAGGTTATATTTCTTTAGAACTTCAAACTTAACCATTTAAAAAAAACAATATTACAGGTACAAGTAGCAATCATTAAACAAGATTGGGAAAAATCCATGATACAGAACCTTAACACTCTGGGCTTTAAGCCCCTAGTTTTACAATTTTACAAAAGGAAGAGGAATTATTTAATGAGGGACAGAAATCCCCTAATTCAAGAGCACTTGCTCCCTAACTCACAATATCTAGCCTCCCCAGAGGCACACTTCACAGTTACAAAATTTGGAAAAGAGCTAACAGGCTCTCAGTTTCTTCTAGCCTATTCAAGGCAATATCCGAAAATTACAATCACTCGCCCATCAAGACACAACTTACAATTTGAAAATTTTTTGTACAGAGGTATTTAATACGCAACCTACGGGGCATTCATGAAAAAGGAACAGGTTAAATAACTGGCCCAAACAAAAAATGAATGGAGGCGTATACTTGCACTCCTAGATATGAACACTAAAACAACCTAAGGGGCTCTAGGCCGATGAAACAGGGGCTATTCCAAAACTACTGAGGTGACTCGTACAGAAATTACTTTAAAACATTACAGAAGGAAAACCAGTTACAAAACGTAGTCACCTCAAACCAAGATGAAGGGGAGCTCGAGAGGGTACATCACTCTCTATCCCCGGATTTACAGTTAAAGATTTTATGAAATTTTTACATTAGCCGGAAGAAAGTTACATTTTAGAAGAGTTTGTTACATAACTAAAGATTCGGTCCTTTCCCTCGGATTAAACTGCGGAGGTAGCAAGAAAGAATTAAGCGGCCATTACCTTATAGATGTTCTAGCTGCCGACGAAAGAGGCCGCCCGCCTCCTGCTTAACCACACACACTCTCAGAAAGACGGCGATCAATTGGCCAAGAAACGTGAAAAGCCGCAGTTTATAAACCCGCAGGAAAGGTTCGAGATCATTCAAGATTAAACCAAACACACCCTCTCAATTTAAATGGTCAATTTCAAAGTTACACTCAGAATCGAACAAGAAGCCTGTGATAGGTTGAAAATTAATTATAGAAATTAGTGATTGGCTAAATTCAAAACTGGCGGAAAGAAAAAAGTAATATTACCAACCCAAAAATAAATGAACATCAATCAGTTACAAAAACTTAGAAATACCAAACTTCTTTAAATTATAACTTCTTACACCTCGCACCAGGGTGCATGATCATAGTTTTTTGGTAGAGTCATCAATGGAAGAATGTCCAAACTTCTTGATAAATGGCAAACAAAACAAGGAGAAATACGCTCAGGTCAGGAAACTGCACAATAACAAAATTACATAAAATTTCGGTGGTGACATCTTCTGATTACAGTTCTAAGTTCCTATTGTAGCAGTTTC